>NC_056732.1:40845996-40890996 GCF_019279795.1 Protopterus annectens
CAAAATTAAACAACTACTTTATAAAGGCTTAATTAACCTCCACATGGCAATTAAACACAAGGAGCACAACAGCATGTGGTTAGAATACATCTGCATACGTCGTTCCTGGTGCACATTAAAACAGGACCTTTTTTGTGGTGGAAAAGTGTTAAGGAGTTGGTTAAAACAAACTAAATCGTGAAACAGAACAGTACACTAATTTATCTGGCTGCATTATTTGTTATTATACAATGACCCCCCCCCCATTAATATTCCAAAACGTGCATGCTGATTGGTCAGCGTGCATGTTGTAAATCAGACTTATACTAATGGAAAAAGGTCCGGCCGCCCGGACTTTTTCCATTAGTATAAGTCTTTTTTTACAGCAACGGAGAACGCAAGATCTCCGTTGCTTTTTAGACACTGTCTCACTATGTTAAAGGAGTTTAACATAGCGAGACAGCTTTAAAAAAAAGTAACGGAGATCTTCCATTCTCCTTTGCTTTTTTTAAAGCTGTCTCGCTATGTTAAATGGGTTTAACTTAGCGAGAAAGCTTTAAAAAAACAACAGAGATTCTGTGTTGCTTTTTTTAAAGCTGTCTCGCTATATTAAACTCCTTTAACATAGCGAGACACTTTGTAAAAACCAACGGAGATCTTGCTTTCTCCATTGCTTCCACCCACAGCTCTGATGTACTGCGTAAGCATACGCATGCGCAGTGCATCAAAACTGCCACAGAATACCAGACAGCTGCAGAAGGGCAGCAAGGAGGCACTATACAATGCCATTATTTAAGAAAAGTAAGTATTTTGTTCTTAAATAATGTCATTGTATAATAGCAATAACCCATTTCTGGGTGTGGGTAATGCTGGATTTACCCACGGTTGTCTTTGTTTGGACACTCGGGCTTCGCCCTCGTGACCAAACCACACCAACCATGGGTAAATCCAAGCGTGGGTTATTGCTATAATATTACATCTGTTTCATGCAGTGCTCATTTAACTTAAATACATAACGATTATGACACCCAGAGCACACTGATTATGTTCTGACATCAACAGAAAAATAACCTTGTTATAGAAACGTTCATAACGAAGAACCTAATACGTTTGACATAGTGAGGTTCTTCCGTATGAACCTATTCGCTATAACTAAGTAAAGCTGATGCAACCATCTTCACTGCAAACCCCATGGAACTGCACAGAAGACTAACTCTGTTCTAAACAAGCATGAACATGTGTGGTACAGAATATGTACACGTTCAGCAATTACTTAGAATAAGGTTCTTTGGAAAATTCTTTTCTTTACAGTTGAACAATGAAACACACAGACTCTACAACATAAGCTGTTAGGGGGACTTTCTGGTGGTCAACTCATAGTCTGACCTTACATAGGTTCATAGGTTCATAGGTTTATACTAGGCTATCTGCCCTAAGGCATTTATAAGCCTAGCCCAAATTATTGTGGCTTACGCCACCCCTTATATGAAAAAATACTGTGCCCATTAGTTTGTTGTGCCTCTGTCCAGCAGTGACCCAGAGATGATTCCCGGGGTAAACCTACGATCTCCCATCCACAGGTCTAGATTTCTCTTGAACAGAGTCAGCGAGGTGCTCTGCCTCACATGGACCGGGATTTTATTCCACAGCATAGGGAGTCTCTGAGTGATAAATCTATCCCTCCAGCACGTCCTA
Source organism: Protopterus annectens (assembly GCF_019279795.1). Lineage (NCBI taxonomy): Eukaryota > Metazoa > Chordata > Ceratodontiformes > Protopteridae > Protopterus > Protopterus annectens. The sequence continues at coordinate 40,847,671 of NC_056732.1, forward strand.
TTTATATCCGTGCTAAGGTTTAAGTCGCTTGCTCTAGTGGTTTTGGTGGATTTGGATTTTTGAGGTGGAGCATGTCCATTAATTCCGGGTTGGACATGGCCTTGTATGTCAGGCACATGTCACCTCTGAGCAGACGGTATGCGACTGAATAGAGCTGGAGTTTCTTCAATCTGGCAGCATATGACAGATTTTGGAGTCCCTTTATCCTTTTGGTGAGGAACTTTTGGGGTCTCTCCAATTGCTGCAGATGTCGGGTGAGATACATCCCGAATGGGGCATTGTACTCGATCATTGGTCTGATAAGTGAAGAGTACAGGGAACAATGACCTCACTAGATCTGGATGTGAATCCCTTCATGATCAGGTGGGCAGTGTAGAAGGTCTTTCTAACCACTTTAGCAATGTGAGTGTCAAATGAAAGGCCACTGTCAACCTGGGTCCCCAGGTCCCTGATAACCTCTTCTGTGCTTAGTGGATTGCCACCTATATGGTAGCTTGGGGTTACCTTGTTTTTCCCGAAGGGTATGACTATACATTTTTTGGCGTTTAACTTCAGGCCATGGCTCTGGCACCAGCTATCTGTTTCCGTGAGTCCCTTCTGAAGGATATCAGTGTCCGATGCACTTTCCACTATGGCGCCCAGTTTGCAGTCATCTGCAAACTTTGTCAGCCAAAGTCCTCCCATGTTGGCCTGTACTTCTGAGAAGTAGATGCCAAACAATAGGGGGCCAAGGACCGAGCCCTGTGGGACACCACTTGTGACCGGCTTGGAGTCTGACACAGCGCCAGCAACTCTAACCCTGTGGGTTCTGTCCTTAAGCCAGTTTGCAACCCATCTTGTGACATATGGGTTTACATTTAAGCTGGTAGTTTTTCTACAATACCCGAGTGGGGTATTGTGTCGAAAGCCTTTGCAAGGTCAAGGTAGGCTGTATGGACTGCCTTTCCTCATCAATGGCCTTGGTGACTATTTCAAGAAGTCGACCAAGTTCAAAAGGCATGATCTTCCCTTGACAAAGCCAAACTGGGTCGGGTCCAATGTCTGCAAGTCCCCTATATCTTTGTTTATGAGCTCCATTATGATCCTCTCCATAGCTTTGCAGACTAGACTTGTTAAGCTTATGGGGCGGTAATTACCAGGGTCCGTGAGAGGCGCCACCTTTGTGGAGTGGGACCACAGTTGCCGACGCCACTCCTTGGGCACGTATCCTGTGGTAAGGCTGAGATTAAACAGCTGCCTTATGTGCGGGTTTAATTCCTCATTTAGCTCGTGTAGCACACAGCCGGGGACACCATCCGGTCCCATTGATGCTGTGTTTTAGCTTTAGAGAGAGCAGCTTTCACCTGCGCATTTGAGATGTCCGGGAGGCTACACTCGGCTGGGATAGTTATCTCTCCTTTAGGGGAGAGGGGTGAAGTTTGCACTGAACCTGTCTGCCAGTATGTTGGCAATGTCTGTGGGTTCAGTGATTTTTGTATCATTTTGGACTAATTCTGAGCATATCTGTGAGTTTCCACCCAGGTTCCTAACATAGCTGAAAAAGGCCTTATGATTGTCCTTTGAATCCATGGCAATTTTTCTCTCAAAATTGGCCTTAGTTGATTTTATGAGTGCTCGTATTTTTTACTAATAATGATCAGGGTGACTTCCCTTTTATGGATTTTGTTCTATCATGTAATAGCTTTCTCCTCTTATTGTAAAGTTTGTTAATGGCTGGGGTCCACCAGACTGGACGTTTGCCCTTTGTGGAAAGAGTCTTGGTTTTATTTGGGATTGCCTGATCCATGCAGTCCTGGAGGTGTTCATAGAAGGCATTTGTAAGGGCTTCCGCAGCTTGGGTTGTGGTTTCCTCTGACTCAGGGGCCTTGAAGGATACCACACCAGTCTTGAGTAGTGTGAAGTTTGCTTTAGAGAAGTTCTTCACTATGGTCTTTTTGTTTGGGGTGGGGGCGGGATGTGGATTTCCAGTGAGATTAGTTTATGATCAGATCTCACCAATGAGGGATATACTTCGTGTGGAGCATTTTGTCCCCATGTTTGTGACAATGAGATCTAGTATATTTTCTCCTCTCGTGGGAACAGTGACTAGCTGTTCCATGGCATTTGAATTTATGAACTCCAGGAACCGTTGGGCTAGAAAGTTAGGGCTTGAGTAATGTTCCCAGTCTATATTCGGGTAGTTGAAGTCACCCAATATGATGGTGTTTGGAGATACATTTATACCCTCCAGTGTCTTCAGGAAGGCTGTGTGGGGTTCCTGAGTTTGAGAGGGTGGCCTGTAGCATGCTACAATTTGTAGAGCAGTTTTGCCTATTGTTAGTTGCACCTGGATGGTTTCCGAAGCTTCATGCGTTGCCACCAACCTGGAGGTGTGAGTATCCTTTATGAATATGGATACACCCTCCTTTTGTGGAGTGGTCCGGGTTTTGGGGCCGGAACGCATGATATGAGGTAAAACCTAATAGTGCCGGGTGCTCTCAGGAGCCTTGAACCAGGTTTCAGTTACAGCACAGACATCGATGTTCTCCATACTGAGAAGGGCCTCGAGTGCGTGCATTTTGAGATTTAGACTTCTGGCATTGAGCAGCATTACCCTCAATTTCTTCCCATTTTTGTTTTCTAGGGTGGTAGGTTTAGAATTTGAGCCTTGCCTAAAAAGGCACTATGGGGTGGCAAGAGCCTTAGCCAATATCCGGAATCCCAGGGTGACAGGTGCAAGCCGTCCCTTGCGAAGCAGCGTGGCTTGTCAAGCATGTCATCCCAGGCAGACAGACACTGGATCCCCTTTGAATGACACCAGACATTAAGCCAATTGTTAAAGCTGATCATCTTGTCTCTATATTGTGGCATCATTCTTGGTGAAGGAAGGATACTGCTCAGGGTTAGGGTCATACCTGCCTGGGCTACATAATCAGAGAGCTCCTCTATGTCTCTTTTCATGCAGTCCAGGGAGGTACGTCTCAGGTCGCTCACACCAGCATGGACAATGACTGTGTCATATTTGTACTTGCTGTGGAGTGACCCGAGTGCTTGTGTTATGTGGCGGATTCTAGCGCCCGATAGGCAGCTTACTGTGACCCTCTCCTTGTTCAGCCTGGTGAGTGGGACGTCAGTGTGTCTGACTATGGAGTCACCTATGACAAGTATGTTTGGTGTTGTATTTGGCCTTAAGGGCTGTGACTGCTTTGCACACTGCTTTTGTGGTTTATGTGTTGCTTGTGGGGTGTCTTGAGGTAGCAGTTGTTTGGGTGTCTGCTTTGGAGGCCTCTGCTGTTTAGGTAAATTTTACTCAGAGCCTCCGAGTATGTCTTTGTGTGTTTATGTGTTTGATTCAGTGGAGTGGTAGCATTATGTGAGGCTGGTTTTGTGGTGTGTGTAGTTGCCTTCTCCTCCTGTCTGGTCTTGCCAGTCCTGAGTTGAGAGAGCTCAGCCTCCAGTTTGGCTAAATAGCTGCATCTCGCAAGTATTTGTGTTATGTGGGAGGAGGAGAGGGTTGTCTGTGTACATGAGGCAGTTATAACATTGCCTCAAGATTCCCAGATTCACCAGCTGGACCGGAGAGGAGATTGACAACTGACCTTTGGACATGCTAGAATAATATTGGGAAATCCTTAATTGAAAACAAGGGCCAGTGGGGAGTGAGGGTGTAGTGCTTTTAATTTTTAGTGCTGACTTATATAATTGCTTTAGTGAGCAAGTGCCAGGTAACTTGAGTGCAATGTGATACAAGTAACTAAATGCAAAAACGACAAACAGTAACTTTCTTTCAAGTGAAACAAGGAAATAAGTACAGTAAGCAATGCAGATATCACTAGTGATCCACAGAAGCGCTGAGAAGTTGCGTATTAGGTGAATTAGCTTCCAGGGAAAAAACAAGCAAACAAACAACAAGTATATAAACAAAGCTAGATTCAGTAGGCCTGGATCTAGTGTATGCTAGAGCAAACAAGGTGAACCAATTTCAGTAAGATACAGTTCAAATATTCAGGCACTATAAACCTTTAACCAGAAAATTCCCAGCTCAGAAGGGCAGAGTCCAGCCTCTTCTCCCACAAGAGTGCAGTCCACGAACCTTCTTAATGTAAAATAACTGGCCTGAAGCCCAAGTGCCTAAACCAGAACTAATACACTTGGACACTGGGCTCTCAATCAGCAGTTCCCAACTTAGAAGGATGAAAGCTACCTGTCCTGCCACCACAGTGCTTGCCACAAACCTTCCTAATGTAAAACAACTGGTCTGAAGCCCAAGTGCTTAATCCAAAAGACTTGAATGATAGCTACACTTTAATCAAGTTACAACCAAGCAGTAATAAATACCATTGAATACTTTAGAGAATGTCTGGATTAGTGCTCAAGTTACACAAACAAAGCCAGATCCAGCAGGCCCGAATACAGTCTATGCCACAGCAAACAAGGCGCACCAACTTCAGTAAGAAACAGTTCAGATATGCATGCACTATAAGCCTTTAACCAGAAATTCCCAGCTCAGAAGGGCAGAGTCCAGCCTCTCCTCCCACAAGAGTGCAGACCACGAACCCTCTTAATGTAAAATAACTGGCTTGATAGCCCAAGTGCTTAAACCAGAATTAATACACTTTTAGAATAACAGACACTGAGCCCTCAATCAGCAGTTCTCAACCTAGAAGGATGTAAGCTACCTGTTCTGCCACAACAGTGCAGACCACAAACCTCTCAGTGCAAAACAACTAACTGGTCCGAAGCCCAAGTGTTTAAACCAAAAGGCTTAGAATGAGTTACACCAAGCAGTAATAAATACAATTGAGTATTTTAAGATGATGCAAAAGTAAAAGAAGTAGGTAAAACACAAGTACAGTAAAAGCAGATGAAATTTTTTTTTTTTTTTTTTTTTTTTTTCTGAACAAGTGCTGAGATCAAAGAAACAGATTTGAGTGCTGAAACTAGAAAACTGGCTAGTTACAAGAAAAAAAAAAAACAAGCTAGAAGGCTTCCCTCAAACACAGAAGGGCTTGGGGGCTCAGAAGCCTACAAATAGTCTGTACCACTTAACAAGAAAGGCAGGAAATAAGCTTAATTTTTTTTTTTTTTTCTATTTCCCAGATGCTCTCTTTGTGCACAGTAGGAGTGCCTGAAATCAGAATATGATCTCACTGCACTCAGTTGAGTGAGAATATTAACTACCACTGAGTATATTCCATTGGCACTGGTGTCAAACGCCAGGAAGTCAAGTGAGCAGTGAATACAGGTAAAGAATGCCATCTTCATGGGAAACGGGACTCATACCAGTACACAAACAATGGATTAAAGTGAAGTGTACCGCTAATATTACTGTTTGACACTTTGCCCTGTTACGTCTGCTACAATGTCCCACCCCACTGGTAGTACATTAGTACAATGAGTCAGCTAAAGCATTTTATATATTACAAAGAACTATAATTTGAAAATCCGATCACAACCCTTTGTTACTGTTCTTGAAATGAACTCAAGAAATTCGACTCAAAAGCTTTGCTGCTGAGGTGAAATTCTTGATTTCATTTCTCAAACGCATAACTTTGTTACAGCCAGAGACAATCGCCTGGGTAATGCATCAGTTTTCAGCTCCATTTGCTGGTACACTTGTCTGTAATACACAAAACATCTAGAACTCTGAATAAGCAATGCAGGAGGGGTTTTAAAAACAAAAGAAATATAAAATATGACACCACAACAGAAGAATGAAGAAAAACAAATGCACAAAAAATTCCTTACTGCACATGCTGTCAAGAGCTGAACAGATATAATGTATTTTGCTGGCACTCTTCCAGAGTCAGAAGGCACAACCTCCATATAAGGGCAGCATCATTACACAGTACCATATTCAGTTTATGCCACGGTGGTGCAGCGGTAGCATTGTCATCTCACAGCAAGAGGTTCTCCCGTTCGATTCTCGGCTGGAGCGCCTTCTGTGTGGAGTCTGCATGTCCTCCCCGCGGTCGAGTGGCGTTCGAAAGACATGCATGAATGGGCGTGCCTTCATTGAAGGTTGAGCGTCGGGCTGGCACTTCGGCACCATAAAAATCAACTGCCAATCATTAGCGGACCGATGTTCCGCTGTGGCGACCCCTAACCGGGAAAAGCCAAAAGAAAGCAACAACATATTCAGTTTAATTAACAAGAAACTTGTAATTTATTGTAGACATTAGTGCAATAACTAATAAATGTAATTCTGATGGCATAGCATAACTATATACAAACTGCAAGCAGTAAGTTATCAGTAAAGCTAAGGACTATAGAATGAAATGGGGGAAGGTCTCCATACTGCTATAAACATTGCCCGAGTGAAAACCCAGGACTTCATACAACTGTACTGCCTTTCATCAAAGGACTCTAGTAATAGCACAAAGAACAAACAGCCAGAATCCCATGCATTTCTAAGAGACTAAAAGACTAACCCAAGGTAGTGGACTGCTAGGACAGGACCCCATTCAGTCAAGCCCTACCAAAGTCTGGTCTGCTTCTAAACTGAGCACTATTGCCTGTAGTACTTGACAAAAGTGCAAACAGATGACCACACTGCAGCTTCAGGCATGTCCTAAGTGGAGACTTTCTTAAAAAAATAAAGTGGCACTTCAGCATAAAATGCCTTGATGGTGCCTTATGCTGTATTTGGGCAATAAGCAACCTACTAGACTAGTCACTTTGATAAAGTGCCCTTGGGTGAAGACAGAGGTCTCATTTGATTTACACGAAGAAGAACAATAGCTGGTTATCTTCTCTGATATTAATTTTCTTCATATAACTTATCTCTTGAAACCTGCACCTAATCATATTTTCAGCTTAATGCTCTCATCATAATTTAATTATTAGCACCTCATCTCTCACTTCTACTCCCTCCCCAACTTTTCTCTCCTTCTCCTATTCTCTCTATATTCCTAATATCTTTACTTTCATTCTACGTTCACCCCATCTCTCCTTCACCCCGATTTTACCAGCTCTCATCATTCTTAGCTATCTGTTCTTCAACCTAACCCACTGCATTTTTTCATCTTAAAGATATTCTCCAACTGTGATGGACCTTTTTGATAATCTTAATAATAAAAAAATAAATTATTTTATTTTTATTTATTTAGTCTTCATTGACCAGTTTAATCCCACTAGGTTAGTGGCATCTTTTCAAGAAAGACCTGAAGTGGTATTTGCACTACTAGGGGAAATCTCACCAGGGCATCAAGGAACTTCCCCTATTTGTTAGGAGAGTGCTTGTACCATTCCTAGCACAGTGACGGCTGGAAGAACAGCATTCAAGGAAATTCAAGATGGTGGATAGTACAGAGGTGAGGATTGGTGCAGTGTCTGAAGCTATACCAGATTCTGAGGAGCTGTTTCGTCAGAAGCAAATGTGCAACACAATGATGGATGTGTTACTACAACTCTCCAGTTGGGTGAGTTATGGAATGATATTTTGGGTGAATAGTTGATGGAGAGTGAGCCAGAGAGTGGAAAAGATGGTTCTTGGGCGTGAAATTATGGACAAAATTCAATTGGAATCAAAAGCTGTTTTGAAGGGTGATCACCAGACAAAGAAATTGTATGCTGAGATTGTTAAAGAAACTGCAATGAAAGTGATGACAGATGAACAGAGGATAGGAAATGTCAACAATTAAAGGAAATTTATGGAGAGAATTCTGAGCATGGAAGAAAAATAAATGAACAGGTATGACATTTGAGATCATTTAGTGGTCCCATTGGGAGTGAAGGCTCAGGAGATAAGAGCATTTTTATCCTTCATAAAGACACATTTTGTGGCATTATTTCTGAGATTGGTTCTGTTCTGGAAACTTATTGGGGAAGTATGAGAAGAAAAAGAACTACAATACATGGAATTCTTATGTGGTTAAAACATTTCGCAGGCAAACAAAAAAGAAGATACACGTTCAGTTTTGAACCGAAGTTGAAAAAGAGACTTTAAAGAGACATTTAAGCAAACTTAGTAAAGAAATTAGAGACATTAGTAAAGTATATGATAACAAGAGACTATGGACTGAGGTATGGGACTGCATATTGTATTGAAATGGAAAAAGAAAAAAAATGTTCATAACCCTAGTATGATAAATGTAGAGGGCAACAAATACTGGGGACAACCCCTGTGGATCAGACAAACATTTGATAATAATTGTGATAAGAGGAAATGTTATATTTGTGGGGAAACAGGCCATGATGCAAAAAAGTATGAATCGAAATGTTATAAATGCAACAAAATTGGGTATCTATGGATGGATTGTGACTTAAAGAAAAAGGGTAAAGGAGAAGAAAACAAAAGTAAGGGTAGTACAGAAAGGGAAGAAACAGTCCCAATAACGGAGAGCGGAACAGAGTAACAGGAAAGATAAGGATAAAGGGAATAACGAAACGCAAGAGAATATAGGATGTGGTTCTGAAATAAGTGATGAGGACGATATAAACTGGGAAATGGTGAAACGTAAAATAGTTACATTGGTAAAAGAGTAAGAGACAGAAAAAGAAACTTTAAAGGAATAAGTGTAAAAGAGAAAACGGAAATGGATAATGCAAATGAGATCGTTTCTTCAAGCGTACATAACTTGTGGCGAGGTAGAATATAGACATAATGACAGTTTTAGAGTGTTTTCTATCAATGATAATAGTATCAAAATATAAGAGTAAGCATTATAAACTGGTGCAGTAAGTATGACACTGATGTAATAATATTGGAAGATATCAGATTTCTGACACAAGAAGAGAAATTACAAAGAAAGAAACCTTGGGGGTAGATGCAACATGGAACCTTGGAAAGGAACTGTGCTCAGGAGTTGCACTTTGTAGGAGGTTAGTGAAAATACTGAGCATGCAATTGGCAATGACGGAAAGATTAACGACTATAGATATTGGATGGCATAATCAGGTATATAGAATTATAGCACTATGCTAATGTTAAAAGTAAAAAAGGGGAAACTGGATTTCATAAAAGTGTTGATTATATAGTAATTAATATGAATGCAATATTAACAGGAAATTTTAATTGTGATTTGAGGGGAAACGATGTTAAGAAAAACTTTGAAGTTATAAAATGTGGCAATTTAAAGATTTAGAATAATAATTTGTGGATTTAGAATATTAATTTGTCGACATATAGTTAAGGAATATATAAGATGGAAATAGACTATTTTACTATATCACAAGGTTTAAATATAGCTAAGGCAGATACACTTGTAACAGGCTTTTCAGATCACTCAGCCATTTGAATAGAAATGTAAGAAAATAAAGAGTATATTAGTGTGGGAAAAGGAACAAAAAGAATAAATGAGAAATCATGGAATGAAATTGGAAAAAATAAGTATGTGTTTATAGAAAGATAACGTTTTCACTAGATTGTGTTATAAAAACTAGTCTGAGAGGTGACTAGCTTTGAAAGAAAAATATAAAAAATATTTTTAGAATGGCAGTAAGATGCAAGAAAAGTGAAGAAAAGAAATCCTAAAACAATGAGTATGGATGTTTTAAAACATTTGGAAAGTAACAATAGGGAATATTATATGATAGAATTTATAAGAAAATCAAAGAACTATTATTTAAGTAAAGATATTTTTACAAGGTAAACAAGAAGAGGTATCAGCTTACCTGAGTAGACTAGGCTGCGGTGGTGCAGCGGTTAGCGTTGTCGCCTCACAGCAAGAGGTTCTCCAGTTCGATTTTCGGTTGGATCGCCTTCTTGTGCATGTCCTCCCCATGGTCATGTGACATTTAAAGACATGCATGTAGGTATGTGCGTGAATGGGTGTGCCTTCTTTGAAGGTTGGGCGTCAGGCTGGCACCTCGGCACTGTAAAAATCCACTGCCAATCATTAGCGGACCGGAGTTCCACTGTGGCGACCCCTAACCAGGAAAAGCCGAAAGACATTAGTTTATCAGCTTACCTGAGTAGCACAGTTAAAAAGAATACCAATATAATGGGAAACATGAAATATGACAGAGGACAGGTAAGACGATCTCAGGAACAAATTACATAAAGAAAATGTTTCAAGATATTGAAAATGTGCAGGACAAGAATGGTATGTTAAAAAACTGACAGAACAAAAAAAAAGGAATTAAAAAACAAGACTTCTTTATATGAATTAAATAAGGTACTCCATGTTAAATTAAAGTCAGTTTTAGGATCAGACGGAATAGGACATCAATTTTATAAAAAAAAATTACACAGTGACAGAAAAATACTTCTTTAAAGTTATGACTGAGCAGTTAAATGAATGTTTTATATATACATATTTATGCAGTGGCATCCTTCAATTTGTATGAAAAAAGAAATATAAAAATAAAATTGAAAACTGGAGACATATAGTTTTGAACAATACAAATTACACAATTTTTACTAAAATAATTCAGAAGAGAATGGAAACTAAAATGAAAACTATTGTAGAAGACATCATATATAGTTTAAAAGGAAAACAATGTCAGAAATTATTATTCGTATTAAGGGAAATTGCGAATGATATTACAAACAGGACTGGTGAGGCCAAGATCATGATAGGAGATTTAAATAAAGCTTCTGATACAGTACAGCATGAACTTTTGTGGGCTATTATGGAAGACTATAACATTAGCAAAAAATTAAAAATGTATGTTGTTCTGCATATAATAAAAATAAAGAAATAATTTTAGTGAATGGGTGGGTTAAGCAAAGAAATAGATATAAATAATGGCATAGGTCAGGGATGTCCTATGAGTAGTACATTATTTGGTTTACTATGACTTACCCGAATGGCAGTCAGTCAAACCTCCGATGGATGAAATCATGGTTTCCAAGGTGCACGTAATCAAACCAACAAAGGTCGAGCATGCATGCTTGAGATGCATGGTGCACTCGACCTTTTGACATGCAATGTGCTGACACTGAAGAGAGGTTGTGCTTTAGTGAGGAACAGGGAATTAGCCCATTTCCTCACTGTTGTGCAATCTCGGAGTTGGTATATTTAATGTGCAGGGGGTGTGGGGGGTGAGTGTAGAGTTCAACGGTACATTACTGTGCATAGCAGGAGGCGAGTGATGTAATCTCCTGCTACGTCGAATACATCAAACCATGGAGGTCGATGTATTCTTTTTCGCTTTGGTTTACTATTCAGAATTTTGAATTCAGCATTTCAGGTCGATGTTATAGTAAACCTCCAGATACTGGATGCAACCCAGTTTGGTTTTGTCAAGGGCAGATCATGCCTACTCAACCTGGTGGACTTCTTTGAGAAGGTCACCAAAGCAATGAATGAGGGCAAAATTGTTTACACTGCCTACCTTGACCTGGCCAAGGCATTTGGCACAATACCCCACTTGGGCATTGTTGACAAACTCAGGAGGTTAAGTACAAACCCGTATGTCACCCGGTGGATAGCCAACTGGCTCGCAGACAGGACCCAGGAAGTTAGAATTGGAGAATCCACCTGTACAAAGATGCCAGTCACAACAGGAGTCCCTCAGAGATCAGTCTTTGGACCACTCCTTTTTGGCATTTACTTCTCAGACGTCAAGGCCAATGTCAGTGGTCTCTGGCTGACTAAATTTGCAGATGATTGCAAATTAGGAGCGGTCATTGACTTTAACACTGACACAAATGTTCTACATGAGGGGGTGACACAGACAAACAACTGGTGTCAGAGTCATTGACTAAAACTAAATGCCAAGAAATGCATAAAAGTATCATTTGGGAAGTCATCCATCCCTGGTAACTATCATATTGACAACACACCCCTTAGAGTTGATCCAGTAGTCACGGACCTAGGGACATGCATAGATAGTAATCTAGCCTTTGATCATCATGTATCTACAGTGGTGAGGAAATCATTTTATGTTGTGCAACTTATAAACAAAGGTATGGCATCTAAGTCCAAGGAAGTCATTGTTCCACTGTATTTGGCATTCATCAGACCAATCAGTGAGTGCAATGCCCCCTTTGGTATGTACCTAACCAGGCATATTCAACAATTGGAACATCCACAGAGGTTCCTCACTGAAAGAATACAGGGCATAAGTAATATGTCCTATGCAGACCGCCTCAAGGCCCTATCCCTGTATTCTGTCTCCTACAGGCTTTTGTGGGGAGATCTACACCTGGCATACAGGGCACTGTCAGACCTCACTCTGATGGACCCTCTGCATATCCACAAAACAAACAGCACTTTGCCCTGCTGGAGAGATACGTATGTATCCCAGAGACTACCTCATCTATGGGACAGGGTCCCCATCCATGTGAAACACAGTTCCTCCCTAACCCAATTCAAGTGCAACATGGACATCTGGATGGGACACTGGACATTTCATCCCTGGTTTGGCACCTATGTCTCTAATGTACATAGTACTGTACATAATGATTGTTAAATAAAGAAACCCTACTCATTTTGATAGGTGCAGTTGATCTTTTGCATCCACCTGAGCTAGCACCAACTCAAGCAGAATGGGCCTCAGGTTAAGGTCTCTTCTGAAGGATGATACACTGAGGAGTGCAGCACACCCATCATGCTGCACTGCAGTGTAAGCAACCAATCTATCTTATGCAGGAATAGAACCCACAGTCTTCTGCCCCAAAGGTGAGTGTGCTACCTGCTGCACCACTGACAGTGCTGATAACAATAACAATTAATATTCATAATTTGCAAACTTTGTTAAAACAATGATTATGTTTTCTTCTAATTTTTACTTATGTAATTGCTTAAAAAACTGATTTTGATTTATTGTCTGCCTATGTCATTTTATAATTTTCATCTGTGTAATTTTGTTCTATGTGTACTGTATATTGTTGGAGCTTTTCTCCCTGGGCCTCTGCTAAAAAGGGGTCTTTTATGGCCCCGTTGGACCTTCCCGGTAAATATATATAACATATTATATATATTTATATATATATATATTTTTTTTTATATATATATATATATATATATATATATATATAAATATATATATATATATATACACACACATATATACATATATATATTGTTTGTGTGTGTGTGTGTGTGTGTGTATATATATATATATATATATATATATATATATACATATATATATATATATATACATATATACATATATATATATATATATATATATATATATATATATATATATATATACACATATATATATCTTTACACACACACACACACACACACACACACACACACACACACACACACACACACACATATATTCTATACCACCTAAAAATCTTTGATCTTTGCTTTACTGTCTTGGAGACTAACAACTGGACTGCTTTAGAAGATATAGCGAAGATAACATATGGCAAAAAAGAAGGGTTGATTCTGACAGCCACTCTGTCAATATGGATAACTGTATACTTAACTACAAATAAAGGCTAGAAGTGCCTTCTTGCAGTGGTTACAACTACCAGGAAGGACAATGACTGCTGACATGAAGGAAGGTGAACAGGGATTACTATCACTGACATAACAGGTGAAGGGGAAACAAGAAACTGTAATTGCCAGAAGAATGCATGGGTCAAATGGCTTCACTTCCTGACAGGTTATAAAGAGAATACAGACTGCTTCTGGGATAAATAAGCAGCTGTGAGCTAACAGTACCAAATGTTCCAAAGGACTGAAATGGTTTGACAGCATGAATCACTACTAGGATGCAGAGTGGGGCTGATGGTAGTCGTGGCCTTTGTTGTTGTTACAGGCACAGGGTTAAAAGAGCTGTTATAAATGTCAGAGTATAAGTTTGCTCTCTGCCTTTTTCCCTCCTTTCCTGTTAAGAGTCAATTAGATTAGTTAAAAAGACATCACCTCTTCTCTCTTCTTGTCTATTCTAATGTTTTCTGCACCCATCCTTAACAACATCCAAGTGACCTTGCTAAACAAACTTGAGCAATGTTACTATAAAACAGCACAATTCAGTGCCAAGCTTCCACACAGAACTAACTACTGGGCCACCTTAAGGAACGCACGGTGGCTGGAATTCCTACATTACCTAACCTACTCACAACTTCCACAAACCCAAAGCATTGTGTACAAACTTAACAGCTATCCATCCATCTCCAACCTTATACAAATATAGAACCCTTCCAGACCCCTACGTTCATCGGACAAATAACTATTACATGTATCCAAACCCAACAATTCTGCTGGCAAATCACCATTCTCCCACCACCTCACTAAATCCTGCAACTCCATCCCACTAGCAATATGACAAGAACACTCTCTAAAATAATTTAATACTCAACTAAAGTCCTACCTACTCAGTTACCTTCTGTGTACTTGTGATGTTCCTGTCTCATCTACATACCCCTACTGTCACCACTCTTTTATGTAAGTGGTCATAATACAGGTAGTTTTCCACAATCTCTAACTATCTGACTAACATCTATCCCTCTCTACTACTATTTCTATCTCCCTTTTACATGGACTTTCTCAGTATTGCTTCATAATTTGTAACCATCTTCATTCTATAATTACTTTACTGTCCTCCTACTCAGTATCAGTTTACAACAAATTCTGTTGGAAAATAACTAGACTCTTATAAGCTTGATATTAACAAATATTCTACTTTATTCTTGTTTTTAACTGTCAAGAAAGTAAATCTATATTTTTGTCTTTGACTGATGTGGCTGCTTTCTGTCTTATCTGCTCCATCTTGTTTTTTGTTTTAAGAAATCTTTGGCTGGTGGTTTTGTTCTGTGTGGGAGACAGACACTTAAATTATCTAGGTTCATATTTCTCATGTTTTTTTCACTGGTTAATTTGAATTTTCTCCTGAGTGATACTTAAATACAAAGTGAAACTCTGAGCCTTTGTCTTTGTCTGAAGGATTTCAAGCCTGCACAGGGTATAGCACTGCTGGGGATTCCCTGGTAGGGTTTCCCACCCACCCTCTCATTTGTTGGTCTTCTTTTTAAACCTGGTGATTTTAATCTTCTTACCCTTACTGTAAATTGAGCTTACAAAGCTCCTCCTTTTCTACACTGCTGCTGCTATCTTGAAATTTTTATTTAAATTATTTCCTTGTGCTTTTTTGCCTCTTATTGTTTGTCATACTGAATTATTTAATCTGAATTCATTATCTAGCTAACTGTTGGTTAAAGTAATGTACTTTTACACTCTAGGAAGTGCTTGTTTGCTCATCAAGGTCAGTGGATTTTCCTTTCAGTGCACTGGGAGGTAGCCTGGTCTGTCTAGGTTGAGGAAACACCTGTAATTGATGCGTGTAGTTTTACTGGTTGGAGAGCTTGTTAATCAGCTTCTCTTGTTTTTATTGCCTTTATAAATTCTGTACAACTGAGTGGTTCTTGGCTCACTTACACAAAGTGAAGTACTTTTATTGAATAATCACACATTTATGAGCTGTTTAAGCTACACTGCTGTATCCAGAATCACTTCACTCCAGACACTCTCTTACTGTGCTTTTACATTAGGAGGACTGGGATTATTCATCTAGTGGCTGTAGGTGTTTACTTGGTCTTTCTGATCTGGGAAACCTGCAAAGGAGCTCTAAGTATTTTTTCTTTGCACTTCTCTTATATACTGTGACTGTACTTCAGCAGTGAAAAAACTGTACTGTTTGCTGCTGCTTTGCACTGTATTTTACTACTGCATTTGTTGCACTTTGACTGTATTTCACACCAACTGGCGCTTTTCTTAATTTAAGAAAAGATCTGTTTCTGTTATTAATTAAACAAACTGTGCTGCTTTTTACACTGCTGATTATTTAACTGAAAAAAATATCCTGCTGTTTTTGTGTTGTTCTGTTGCACTTCTGTTGGCTGTAGTACAGACTGGATTCACCTGTACCCTCGTGGCAGGAGCGCACATTAGGACTATCTAATTGAAGATTACCAATTCAGGGCTCAGTTTGAGCTACTTCATTGGTACAGGGCTTAGTTTGAGCTATTTCATTGGTACAGGGCTCAGTTTGAGCTATTTCATTGGTACAGGGCTCAGTTTCAGCTATTTCATTGGTACAGGGTTCAGTTTGAGCTTTTTCATTGGTTTCTTTCCATTAGCTGCTTTGCTCTTGCTTGCACATAGTGCACCATCGTGCACCACCTCACAATGGGTAACTCTTGGTCGTTATAGACGCAAAAGTGCCAATAGAAATATTTTCCCTTAGAAGCTCTAACAGAGCAGTTCTTGAATAGCTCTCAGATGTTCAGTACACCACCCAGTAGCGACTTTATCTCTTACCTATCAAGATCAGACCCTATAGATTCCCTCTTTTATAGACCTCCTATTGTACACACCATAGCTTAGTAACCCTAAAATAGCTCCCTGTCTAATACCCCCATCTTCTTCCCCTTATCTGCTGAGATGCTGGGTTCAAACCTTGCAATATGGACTGTCAGTTTCCCTCTGTTTCTCCTGCCAGCCTGGTGGGCATGCTTTTTTTTGAGGCAGTGTAACAGCTGCCTCATGTACACTGACAATCTCTTACTCCTAAATTACTCAAGTACAATTTTCAAGATATGCTCCTACACTAAGAATCTGGAATCACTGCTCTCTCAAGCCCAGGACAGCAACACTAAACCGGATGTCAGTTCACACACCACAACTCCTATTCATGATATGTACCCAACACATATGCAGAGATATGCTCCAGAAACCCACCTAAACACCAGAGACCTCCAAACCACAAACATGCTATACCCAACACAACACCCAAAGCACCGAATACACATAAAAACACTAGCACCTGTGACTCACTAAATAAGCCCTTAAGGTAATGCACAACTATTCCAAATGTTTTAGTTATAGGTGACTCTATAGTGAGACATACAGACATCCCACTCAACAGGTTTAACAAGGTGAAGGTTATGGTCAGCTGCGCATCTGGTGCAAGGATTCACCAGATCACACATGCACTCAAGTCTTTCAACAAGTACGGTTATGACTCCGTCATAGTTCATGTTGGTGTGAATGACTTGACATACCACTCTGGACTAGGTGAAGAAGACAGACATGATTGAGCTCTCTAAATATGTGTCCCAGGTGGGTATGCCCCTAGCTTTGAGCAGCATTTTACCCTCGGCTAGGATGATACCACAATATAAACAGAAAATGACTGACTTCATAATTGGCTTAGTTTCTGGTGTCATTCTAAGGGGATCCAGTTCCTGTCAGCCAGGGATGACATGGTAGATACACCACGCTGCTTTGCCAGAGATGGTCTTCACCTAGCACTTCTAGGCTTTCGGTTGCTGGATAAGGCACTTGCCTCCCCCATAATTATTTTTTTAGGCAAGGTCACAACATCAAAATTCTTGATGTGAAAATATCAAACACAAAGGAACTAAGGGTCATGCTGCTAAACACTAGGAGTTTAAATCAGAAACTGCACTCTCTGGAAGCAGTCGTCTCCCTGGAACACGTTGACATTTGTGCAGTCACAGAAACCTGGCTCGAGGCTGCAGAAAGTACCCCAGCCTTGCAAGACTACAATGCCTTCCATACTTTCAGACTGCAAATTGAAAGTGTGAGAACCAAAGGAGGTGAAGAATCTATCTTCACTAAAGATAATTACACCTCTAAACTGGTTAGGCAAGAAAACTGTATGGAGCTACTCCAAGTCCAAATTACTGTGGGTAAGACCCCCGCCCCTTCAGGTTATCATCACTTACAACTCCCCTTCCTTGAACCAAGATGCCCACACAGCTTATTTATACCTACTTGGGACAATTAAGGTACAACCTAACACCTTAGTCATGGGTGACTCCAACTATCCTTCCATTGATTGGGAAACGTATATGAGCCCAAACACACTCACACAAAAGTTGCTGAACTTTGTTAACTCAAATGCCTTGGAACAAATAGTGCACCACCCAACAAGGGGCTCCAATATTTTAGACCTAGTCCTCACCATGATGAGTGACTGATGCAATACCTCAAGTGTAGGGCCCACACTATTTAAATCCGACCATAAATCAGTCATTTTTGAAATAGCA
The DNA here is from genome assembly GCF_019279795.1 of Protopterus annectens. Taxonomy (NCBI): domain Eukaryota; kingdom Metazoa; phylum Chordata; order Ceratodontiformes; family Protopteridae; genus Protopterus; species Protopterus annectens. The sequence continues at coordinate 40,865,579 of NC_056732.1, forward strand.
ATAGCATCAGAACTCCCTAAAGGAGAAGTCAAGCTAAAAAACTTCACCAAAGCTAACTATACCCTCCTAAGAGAAGGTATAATCAACTTCCAAACTCTAGTTTCAACAGATGACATTGACAGCTGTACTAAGGTATACACTGATGCCCTGTATAAACATACACACAAATGTATAGACACAGCTGTGCTGGACAGGATTAAAGCAAGATCCGCAAGAAAAAGCAAACCATCCTGGTGGACATATAACATTAATAAAGTATACAATAAGAGAAAGAAGCTGCTGTCTAAAAATACAGAAGTGAGATCCCAGAACTGGAACAGCACCCTTCTCAGCCTAAATAAGCAGATAAGGCAACTCTTAAAATCATCAAATAACAACTATAAGAAAAATTTAGCAACCATAGCCAAGGATAACCATAAGACTTACTTCAGCTACAACCACAACCTAAAAGATAGAACTCAGATGTGTGCTGAACTAATTGTGGATGGCATCACACACACACTGACCCTGCGGAAATTGCAAACTTGCTAACAGACGGGTTTGGTGAAAATGTCACCCCCCCTATCCCCCACAAGCATACCACAAACCATGTCTTCATCATCTCCTCCTCCCTGCACCTCCAAATAGCAAGTCCTCAATGCTCTCTCCAAGACTAAAAACACAGCTTCCATAGGACCAGATGTCATCCCGGGCTGCGTTCTTAATGTTTTACAACAAAAGCTAGCTACTCCATTAGGCACACAATTCAACTACAGCCTGAGTACTGGCTTTGTCCCCACTGAATGGAAAACAATGACTGTTATCCCCCTCCACAAGGACGGCTTAGCAACAGACCCGGGTAACTACAGACCCATAAGTTTAACCTGTTTCATCTGTAAGGCAATGGAACAAATCACCATGGACCTCATAAATAAGGATATAGGTGACCTCCAAACCCTGGATCCATCCCAGTTCAGTTTTGTCAAGGGCAGGTCATGCCTGTTAAACCCAGTGAACTTCTTTGAGAGCAAGACCAGAATCATAGACGAGGGCAAAGCCGTGCACACAGCCTATCTTGACTAGGCCAAGGCCTTTGACACTATCCCACATTTAGGCATCACTGACAAGCTAACCCAGTTGAATATCAAGCTCTGTGTTGTCAGGTGGGTTGCAAACTGGGTCACAGATCAGCAACACTCAGTCAAAGTTGGAGACTTTACCTCTACCAGCATACCTGTCACCAGTAGGGTCCCACATGGGTCAGTGCTGGGCCCCCTCTAATTTGACTTCTTAGAAGTGCAGGACAAAAATGGAAGGGCAGTGGCTAACCAAGATTGCAGATGACTGCAAATTAGGGGCTGTCACTGAATCGCCTGACAAATTCAGCGTACATCAAAAGGGTCTTACACAGACCAAGGATTGGTGCCAAAGCCATGGTCTTAAACTAAATGCTAAAAAATGCATCATCATTCCCTTTGGTAAAAACAATGTCTGTACTGATTACAAAATAAACAATAATATTCTATGTACCAATGCAGTAGTGAGAGACCTGGGAACACAAGTTGACTGTGACCTCAACTTTGACTATCATGTGTCTACTGTGGTGAGGAAAACATTCTATGTCACTCACCTGATTAGCAAAGGCATCACCTCAAGACTCCCCTGTGCTCGTCCGTCATAAAGTCTATTACTGAATATAATGTTCCCTTTGGTATATACTGTACTTGACACCTGCAGCAACTTGAATGACTTCAGAGATTTCTAACTAAGAAAATTCAGGGTCTCCAGCACATGTCTTATATAGACAGACTGAGTCGCTATCACTGTACTTAGTAGTATACAGACTACTTAGAGGCAACTTATATCTGGTTTACAGGGCTAGCTCTGACCCAAATCTAATGGAAATGCTGCACATCCGTAAGTCAAATGGGACTAGAGTAACCTGTTCCAAGAACCTCAATCTAGCCTGCAACATAAACAGGACCTGCTGGAGAGACAGACACATCTCTCAGGGGTTGCCACTCCTCTGGAATAGGCTTCTAATCCATATCAAGCAGAGTACCTCCATGACCCTATTTAATCACAACCTGGACGACTGCATGGGAAACTGTAAATTTCTGCTGGGGACTGCCCAGCTTTTCTCCTGGATACGGGTAGTACTTGATAGAAAAACTTTAGGCACAGATGATATCTGTCATGTAGTATTATACTGGGATTTAACAGCTAGGCTTGTAAAGACCCTTGGGTCAATGGCCTAGTAACATCCTATGAACCTATGTTTTCATTAACAGTCATAGCATTACTATTCTATGCATGTATGTATTTATGTACACTTATTGTGTAAATCTTGTACAACTGCCTTCTACTCATTCTGTAAGATGGAACATTTCTTCCCAGGCCTTCATTGAAAATGGAAGTTGTGCCCAGTTGGACTTTCCTGATAAACAAAAGCAATAAATAAATAAGTGTCAAATGAAGAAAGAGCACATCTATATGTTTTTAACACAGGACTACTATAATGAAATACTTAGTGCAGTATCTGAACAGACTGAATGAATCACATGCATGATGCAGAGAATGTTCCATAAATGTATTTTAACAGAGGACCAAGCCAAGCCCATTTTATAGAGGGGATTTTAACAGTCTGAGCCCGGGAAATGACCAGCACTTTGGAGCACTATAGTCATCTCTCCTAAAGAAGAAGGTATTCTACTTTCCCAGATAAAACTTTTTAATTAACCACCTTTTGACTCCCCTGGCAATGTTAATTATTTCTGCAGACAAGGATGAAGTGCAGGATACTATAAACAAATGCTCTATATGTGTAAGTTAACAGGCTAGAGGCATTAATATAGAAATGACTCTAGGCATTGTGACAGTAATGTTGTGCACAAAATGAAAGGTCGGGTACAGCCGGGTAACACTTCTGCTGGCACAAGAAAGTAAGCCATGGATGTCTTATCCAGAGATGCCAGTCGTATTTCTGTTTAACCCGAGTAGTTCTCTTCCCAGGTCAGAGGGAAATGGAAAGTATAACACGGATACAAGTTCTCTACTGTAATATCAGGACTTACAATGAGTGCCCTCCCCAGGTCAGAGGGGAATGGAAATTATAACATGGATACAAGCTCCCTACTTAAATGTCAGGACTCACAGTGAGTGCTCTCTCCAGGTCAGAGGAGGAATGGAAATTATAACACAGATACAAGCTCCCTACTGAAATGTCAGGACTCACAGTGAGTGCCCTCCCCAGGTCAGAGGGGCAATGGAAATTATAACATGGATACAAGCTCCCTACTGAAATGTCAGGACTCACAGTGAGTGCCCTCTCCACGTCAGAGAGGGAATGGAAATTATAACATGGATACAAGTTCTCTACTGAAATATCAGGACTAACAATGAGTGCCCTCCCCAGGGTGGCCACTGTGGTGCAGCGGTTAGCGTTGCCACCTCACAGCAAGAAGTTCTCCGGTTCGATTCTCGGCTGGGGTGCCTTCTGTGCGGAGTCTGCATGTCCTCCCTGTGGTCATGTGGGTTTTCCTCTGGGTGCGCCCGTTTCCTCCCACATCCCAAAGATATGCTGTAGGTGGACTGGACACTCCAAAGTGGCCCTAGGTGTGAGTGTGTGCATGCGTGTGCCTTCTGTAGAAGGTTGGGTGCCGGGGCTGGCACCTCGGCACCGTAAAACTCCACTGCCAATCATGAGCAGACGGGTAATCTGCTGTGGCGACCCCTAACCGGGAAAAAGCCGAAAGAAGAAGAAGACAATAAGTGCCCTCCCCAGGTCAAAGGGGGAATGGAAATTATAACACGGATACAAGTTCTCTACTGAAATATCAGAACTTATAATGAGTGCCCTTCCCAGGTCAGAGGGGAATGGAAATTATAACAAGGATACAAGTTCTCTACTGAAATATCAGGACTTACAATGAGATACAGTGTAAAGTACAGAACAAGAAGTCCATCTTCCATAATCATGGCTGTAAATAAAGGCTTGCACTTTACGAATTCTTCTCAGCGTCCATCCTCCATAATCATGGCTGTAAATAAAGGCTTGCACTTTATGAATTCTTCTCAGCATCCATCTTCCATAATCATGGCTGTAAATAAAGGCTAGCAGTTTCCAAATTCTTCTCAGCGTCCATCTTCCATAATCATGGCTGTAAATAAAGGCATGCAGTTTACGAATTCTTCTCAGCATCCATCTTCCATAATCATGGCTGTAAATAAAGGCTTGCAGTTTACGAATTCTTCTCAGCATCCATCTTCCATAATCATGGCTGTAAATAAAGGCTTGCAGTTTACGAATTCTTCCCAGCGTCCATCTTCCATAATCATGGCTGTAAATAAAGTCTTGAATTCTTCTCAGCGTCCATCTTCCATAACCATGACAGATAAGCTGAAATGTTAATGCCTAGGTACTCGTCTTTGTTGTAAAGGGGGCTGCAAAAGGGGATCATCACTGCTTGTTTAGCTGCAGAAAGACCCTCCTCTCTAGCTGCCATTTCTGAGTCACTGATAGCTTCTCACGGAGTGGGGTTTGCAGATTCCCCTTGTACATTTGTGTGGTGTATGAATACCACCCAAAACCACTTTAGTACAGCAGTCCCTAAGATGACCATTTTGATATATAAAAATATATATGTTTTCCTTTAACCACTTGGTAATGTAGCTATTAGTTGTTAATATTACTCTACTTGTTAAAATTCTGGGGTAACTGAAATGCTGAGACTATCACAATATCTAGAGTATCTACAATGTCCACAATTTTTTCATTTGTTAGTTGTTGGTCAGAATCTGTGGACATTGTAAATAATGTATCCCAGAATTTTAGCAAGTACAGGTAATTTTCATTAACATCATGGGGGGATTTAATTAGCAACCTGCCTATCATGTGAAGCTTATTATGAGGGCAAAACAGAAAGAAGGTTGAAGAAGAGGATTTATGAAAATGCGTATGATATAAAGCTTATTAGCACTAACAATGCATTGTACCACCATTCCTTAACATGCAAATGTGTTACTTTCTGTGAACTAGAAAAGCTGGCGATGCCACGGAGGGGGGTGTGATAGACCACACTGGAATACAGCGAGGATGTGTGGTAGTTAAGAATGAACACTACAGCTGAACCAGGATTAAATGACATCATTTCTATGGCTAGCATTTTAAAATTCAGGGCTGCCAAGGTATGATCACTGTTTCTATTTGTAATTATTCATTATATAACTACTGGTTATTTCTGTTTCTGTAAAATGTGCCTGTATTACCTAATCATAATACAGACAAAAACAACACCATCAACATGTTTTTAGCAAATACATTCAAAATGCTCTTTTACTATAAAAACAAAATGTCATTTGTGCTCTGTATAAACACATTTATTACAATTTGGTTTATTTTACCTTTGTAACCTGATGTAAACTTTTAGAGAAGTCTTGTAACTTAAAATGCACTGAACAGTATGATAGCCGACATGCTGTTTGATCACAACTCTCTACCTTTTAAATGATTCAGATTCTGAATGTTCTGGATGAAAGCGCTTAATCTGATAAATTCATTCTCTGGTTGGACTCACACTTGGATTTCTGTTTTTATAAGTTTAGCTTTCATCCAGATGAGAGTTTGCAAGTGCCTACTTGTTTTGTTAATAAAGATTTACAGTTAAAAATAGTATTTGGTCTAGCAATCTAGAATAAGCAATATTCATCAAACAGGCAAGCATTTTTCTGAGAATATGAAAAGGCATTCTTCTAGACAAACTAAATATCCACTCTGTTCCAATAACTAGTGTTGTAACAATAACCATTTATGTTACAACCATTAGTAAGAAGCAAAACTGACATTGTTCTGATGTACAAAGACAAATATCATACCCAAGTACATACATAGATAATCTCCAATGTGCACAGAATTTCATATTTCAGTTGTCTACATTTAATCTGATTTTCCTTACCGACATAATATGCTTATCTGTAAATCCATGTTTTACTAACTTTACCTACCATCTTACTATGATACTTCATAACTATCACAACTTATATGTATTCCACGGTTCCATCATGCCGTTTATTTTTGTTCCCCTCCTGTTATCTCAAGCCCTGGGGGTCTTATACTTTTCATTGTCTTGCTGGTTCCATTCGGGACAAAGGAGAGGTTGCGGACCCCCAAGATATTTACACCACAAGGTTGATTCTTTTTTATGCCCTAACTAATTCTCCCCCTTTCCAGACACCAACACACATTTGAGTCAATGCAGGAAGCAAACAAGTATGTCCATGTGTGTGCTCCTACTACAGATGTCTTTACGTGACTCCAATTCCCATAAATATTACAAACACATCCATGTTGTGCTCCTACTACAGATGTCTTTACATGTCCCCAGTTCCCATAAATATTATAAACACATCCATGTTGTGCTCCTACTACAAATGTCTTTACGTGTCCCCAGTTCCTATAAATATTACAAACACATCCATGTTTGTGCTCCTACTACAAATGTCTTTACGTGTCCCCAGTTCTCATAAATATTACAAACACATCCCTGTGTGTGCTCCTACTACAGATGTCTTTATGTGTCCCCAATTCCCATAAATATTACAAACACATCCATGTTTGTGCTCTTACTACAGATGTCTTTACGTGTCCCCAGTTCCCATAAATATTACAAACACATCCATGTTTGTGCTCCTACTACAGATGTCTTTACGTGTCCCCAGTTCACATAAATATTACAAACACATCCATGTGTGTGCTCCTACTACAGATGTCTTTACGTGTCCTCAGTTCTCATAAATATTACAAACACATCCATGTGTGTGCTCCTACTACACGTCTTTACGTGTCCCCAGTTCTCATAAATATTATAAACACATCCCTGTGTGTGCTCCTACTACAGATGTTTTTCCTTGTCTCCAGTTCCCATAAATATTACAAACACATCCATGTGTGTGCTCCTACTACAGATGTCTTTACGTCTCCTCAGTTCCCATAAATATTGCAAACACATCCATGTGTGTGCTCCTACTACAGATGTCTTTAAGTGTCCCCAGTTCCCATAAATATTACAAACACATCCATGTGTGTGCTCCTACTACAGATGTCTTTATGTGTCCCCAGTTCCCATAAATATTACAAACACATCCATGTTTGTGCTCCTACTACAGATGTCTTTATGTGTCCCTACTTCCCATAAATATTACAAACACATCCATGTGTGTGCTCCTACTACAGATGTCTTTACGTGTCCCCAGTTCCCATAAATATTACAAACACATCCATGTGTGTGCTCCTACTACAGATGCCTTTAAGTGTCCCCACTTCCCATAAATATTACAAACACATCCATGTGTGTGCTCCTACTACAGATGTCTTTACGTGTCCCCAGTTCCCATAAATATTACAAACACATCCATGTGTGTGCTCCTACTACAGATGACTTTACGTGTCCCCAGTTCCCATAAATATTACAAACACATCCATGTTTGTGCTCCTACTACAGATGTCTTTACGTGTCCCCAGTTCCTATAAATATTACAAACACATCCATGTTTGTGCTCCTACTGCAGATGTCTTTACGTGTCCCCAGTTCCCATAAATATTACAAACACATCCATGTGTGTGCTCCTACTACAGATGTCTTTACGTGTCCCCAGTTCCCATAAATATTACAAACACATCCATGTGTGTGCTCCTACTACAGATGTCTTTACGTGACTCCAATTCCCATAAATATTACAAACACATCCATGTTTGTGCTCCTATTACAGATGTCTTTACGTGTCCCCAGTTCCCTTAAATATTACAAACACATCCATGTTTGTGCTCCTACTACAGATGTCTTTACGTGTCCCCAGTTCCCATAAATATTACAAACACATCCATGTGTGTGCTCCTACTACAGATGCCTTTATGTGTCCCCAGTTCCCATAAATATTACAAACACATCCATGTTTGTGCTCCTACCACAGATGTCTTTACGTGTCCCCAGTTCCCATAAATATTACAAACACATCCATGTTTGTGCTCCTACTACAGATGTCTTTACGTGTCCACAGTTCCTATAAATATTACAAACACATCCATGTTTGTGCTCCTACTACAAATGTCTTTACGTGTCCCCAGTTCTCATAAATATTACAAACACATCCCTGTGTGTGCTCCTACTACGGATGTCTTTACGTGTCCCCAGTTCCCATAAATATTACAAACACATCCATGTTTGTGCTCCTACTACAGATGTCTTTACGTGTCCCCAGTTCCCATAAATAATACAAACACATCCATGTTTGTGCTCCTACTACAGATGTCTTTACGTGTTCCCAGTTCCCATAAATATTACAGACACATCCATGTGTGTGCTCCTACTACAGATGTCTTTACGTGTCCCCAGTTCTAATAAATATTACAAACACATCCATGCCTGTGCTCCTACTACAAATGTCTTTACGTATCCTGAGTTCTCATAAATATTACAAACACATCCCTGTGTGTGCTCCTACTGCAGATGTTTTTCCTTGTCCCCAGTTCCCATAAATATTACAAACACATCCATGTGTGTGCTCCTACTACAGATGTCTTTACGTGTCCCCAGTTCCCATAAATATTACAAACACATCCATGTGTGTGCTCCTACTACAGATGTCTTTACGTGTCCCCAGTTCCCATAAATATTACAAACACATCCATGTGTGTGCTCGTACTACAGATGTCATTACGTGTCCCCAGTTCCCATAAATATTACAAACACATCCATGTGTGTGCTTCTACTACAGATGTCTTTACATGTCCCCAGTTCCCATAAATATTACAAACACATCCATGTTTGTGCTCCTACTACAGATGTCTTTACGTGTCCCCATTTCCTATAAATATTACAAACACATCCATGTTTGTGCTCCTACTACAGATGTCTTTACGTGTCCCCAGTTCCTATAAATATTACAAACACATCCATGTTTGTGCTCCTACTACAGATGTCTTTACGTGTCCACAGTTCCCATAAATATTACAAACACATCCATGTTTGTGCTCCTACTACAGATGTCTTTATGTGACTCCAGTTCCTATAAATATTACAAACACATCCATGTTTGTGCTCCTACTACAGATGTCTTTACGTGTCCCCAGTTCCCTTAAATATTACAAACACATCCATGTTTGTGCTCCTACTACAGATGGCTTTACATGTCCCCAGTTCCTATAAATATTACAAACACATCCATGTTTGTGCTCCTACTACAGATGTCTTTACATGTCCCCAGTTCCCATAAATATTACAAACACATCCATGTTTATGCTCCTACTACAGATGTCTTTACGTGTTCCCAGTTCCCATAAATATTACAAACACATCCATGTGTGTGCTCCAACTACAGATGTCTTTACGTGTTCCCAGTTCCCATAAATATTACAAACACATCCATGTGTGTGCTCCTACTACAGATGTCTTTACGTGTCCACAGTTCCTATAAATATTACAAACACATCCATGTTTGTGCTCCTACTACAAATGTCTTTACGTGTCCCCAGTTCTCATAAATATTACAAACACATCCCTGTGTGTGCTCCTACTACGGATGTCTTTACGTGTCCCCAGTTCTCATAAATATTACAAACACATCCATGCCTGTGCTCCTACTACAAATGTCTTTACGTATCCCGAGTTCTCATAAATATTACAAACACATCCCTGTGTGTGCTCCTACTGCAGATGTTTTTCCTTGTCCCCAGTTCCCATAAATATTACAAACACATCCATGTGTGTGCTCCTACTACAGATGTCTTTACGTGTCCCCAGTTCCCATAAATATTACAAACACATCCATGTTTGTGCTCCTACTACAGATGTCTTTACATGTCCCAGGTTCCCATAAATATTACAAACACATCCATGTTTGTGCTCCTACTACAGATCTCTTTATGTGTTCCCAGTTCCCATAAATATTACAAACACATCCATGTGTGTGGTCCTACTACAGATGTCTTTACATGTCCCCAGTTCCCATAAATATTACAAACACATCCATGTGTGTGCTCCTACTACAGATGTCTTTACGTGACCCCAGTTCCCATAAATATTACAAACACATCCATGTGTGTGCTCCTACTACAGATGTCTTTACGTGTCCCCAGTTCCCATAAATATTACAAACACATCCTTGTTTGTGCTCTATTACAGATGTCTTTACGTGTCCCCAGTTTAAATAAATATTACAAACACATCCATGTTTGTGCTCCTACTACAGATGTCTTTACGTGTCCCCAGTTCCCATAAATATTACAAACACATCCATGTGTGTGCTCCTACTACAGATGTCTTTACGTGTCCCCAGTTCCAATAAATATTACAAACACATCCATGTTTGTGCTCCTACTACAGATGTCTTTACATGTCCCAGGTTCCAATAAATATTACAAACACATCCATGTCTGTGCTCCTACTACAGACGTCTTTACGTGTTCCCAGTTCCCATAAATATTACAAACACATCCATGTGTGTGCTCCTACTACAGATGTCTTTACGTGTCCCCAGTTCCCATAAATATTACAAACACATCCATGTTTGTGCTCCTACTACAGATGTCTTTACATGTCCCCAGTTCCCATAAATATTACAAACACATCCATGTTTGTGCTCCTACTACAGATGTCTTTACGTCTCCCCAGTTCCCATAAATATTACAAACACATCCATGTGTGTGCTCCTACTACAGATGTCTTTATGTGACCCCAGTTCCCATAAATATTACAAACACATCCATGTTTGTGCTCCTACTACAGATGTCTTTACGTGTCCCCAGTTCCCATAAATATTACAAACACATCCATATTTGTGCTCCTACTACAGATGTCTTTACGTGACCCCAGTTCCCATAAATATTACAAACACATCCATGTTTGTGCTCCTACTACAGATGTCTTTACGTGTCCCCAGTTCCCATAAATATTACAAACACATCCATATTTGTGCTCCTACTACAGATGTCTTTACGTGTCCCCAGTTCCCATAAATATTACAAACACATCCATATTTGTGCTCCTACTACAGATGTCTTTACGTGTCCCCAGTTCCCATAAATATTACAAACACATCCATATTTGTGCTCCTACTACAGATGTCTTTACGTGACCCCAGTTCCCATAAATATTACAAACACATCCATGTTTGTGCTCCTACTACAGATGTCTTTATGTGTCCCCAGTTCCCATAAATATTACAAACACATCCATATTTGTGCTCCTACTACAGATGTCTTTACGTGTCCCCAGTTCCCATAAATATTACAAACACATCCATATTTGTGCTCCTACTACAGATGTCTTTACGTGTCCCCAGTTCCCATAAATATTACAAACACATCCATGTGTGTGCTCCTACTTCAGATGTCTTTACGTGTCCCTAGTTCCCATAAATATTACAAACACATCCATGTTTGCGCTCCTACTACAGATGTCTTTACGTGTCCCCAGTTCCCATAAATATTATAAACACATCCATGTTGTGCTCCTACTACAAATGTCTTTACGTGTCCCGAGTTCCTATAAATATTACAAACACATCCATGTTTGTGCTCCTACTACAAATGTCTTTACGTGTCCCCAGTTCTCATAAATATTACAAACACATCCCTGTGTGTGCTCCTACTACAGATGTCTTTATGTGTCCCCAATTCCCATAAATATTACAAACACATCCATGTTTGTGCTCTTACTACAGATGTCTTTACGTGTCCCCAGTTTCCATAAATATTACAAACACATCCATGTTTGTGCTCCTACTACAGATGTCTTTACGTGTCCCCAGTTCACATAAATATTACAAACACATCCATGTGTGTGCTCCTACTACAGATGTCTTTACGTGTCCCCAGTTCTCATAAATATTACAAACACATCCATGTGTGTGCTCCTACTACACGTCTTTACGTGTCCCCAGTTCTCATAAATATTATAAACACATCCCTGTGTGTGCTCCTACTACAGATGTTTTTCCTTGTCTCCAGTTCCCATAAATATTACAAACACATCCATGTGTGTGCTCCTAGTACAGATGTCTTTACGTCTCCTCAGTTCCCATAAATATTGCAAACACATCCATGTGTGTGCTCCTACTACAGATGTCTTTAAGTGTCCCCAGTTCCCATAAATATTACAAACACATCCATGTGTGTGCTCCTACTACAGATGTCTTTATGTGTCCCCAGTTCCCATAAATATTACAAACACATCCATGTTTGTGCTCCTACTACAGATGTCTTTATGTGTCCCTACTTCCCATAAATATTACAAACACATCCATGTGTGTGCTCCTACTACAGATGTCTTTACGTGTCCCCAGTTCCCATAAATATTACAAACACATCCATGTGTGTGCTCCTACTACAGATGCCTTTACGTGTCCCCACTTCCCATAAATATTACAAACACATCCATGTGTGTGCTCCTACTACAGATGTCTTTACGTGTCCCCAGTTCCCATAAATATTACAAACACATCCATGTGTGTGCTCCTACTACAGATGACTTTACGTGTCCCCTGTTCCCATAAATATTACAAACACATCCATGTTTGTGCTCCTACTACAGATGTCTTTACGTGTCCCCAGTTCCTATAAATATTACAAACACATCCATGTTTGTGCTCCTACTGCAGATGTCTTTACGTGTCCCCAGTTCCCATAAATATTACAAACACATCCATGTGTGTGCTCCTACTACAGATGTCTTTACGTGTCCCCAGTTCCCATAAATATTACAAACACATCCATGTGTGTGCTCCTACTACAGATGTCTTTACGTGACTCCAATTCCCATAAATATTACAAACACATCCATGTTTGTGCTCCTACTACAGATGTCTTTACGTGTCCCCAGTTCCCTTAAATATTACAAACACATCCATGTTTGTGCTCCTACTACAGATGTCTTTACATGTCCCCAGTTCCAATAAATATTACAAACACATCCATGTTTGTGCTCCTACTACAGATGTCTTTACGTGTCCCCAGTTCCCATAAATATTACAAACACATCCATGTGTGTGCTCCTACTACAGATGTCTTTATGTGTCCCCAGTTCCCATAAATATTACAAACACATCCATGTTTGTGCTCCTACCACAGATGTCTTTACGTGTCCCCAGTTCCCATAAATATTACAAACACATCCATGTTTGTGCTCCTACTACAGATGTCTTTACGTGTCCATAGTTCCTATAAATATTACAAACACATCCATGTTTGTGCTCCTACTACAAATGTCTTTACGTGTCCCCAGTTCTCATAAATATTACAAACACATCCCTGTGTGTGCTCCTACTACGGATGTCTTTACGTGTCCCCAGTTCCCATAAATATTACAAACACATCCATGTTTGTGCTCCTACTACAGATGTCTTTACGTGTCCCCAGTTCCCATAAATAATACAAACACATCCATGTTTGTGCTCCTACTACAGATGTCTTTACGTGTTCCCAGTTCCCATAAATATTACAGACACATCCATGTGTGTGCTCCTACTACAGATGTCTTTACGTGTCCCCAGTTCTAATAAATATTACAAACACATCCATGCCTGTGCTCCTACTACAAATGTCTTTACGTATCCTGAGTTCTCATAAATATTACAAACACATCCCTGTGTGTGCTCCTACTGCAGATGTTTTCCTTGTCCCCAGTTCCCATAAATATTACAAACACATCCATGTGTGTGCTCCTACTACAGATGTCTTTACGTGTCCCCAGTTCCCATAAATATTACAAACACATCCATGTGTGTGCTCCTACTACAGATGTCTTTACGTGTCCCCAGTTCCCATAAATATTACAAACACATCCATGTGTGTGCTCGTACTACAGATGTCTTTACGTGTCCCCAGTTCCCATAAATATTACAAACACATCCATGTGTGTGCTTCTACTACAGATGTCTTTACATGTCCCCAGTTCCCATAAATATTACAAACACATCCATGTTTGTGCTCCTACTACAGATGTCTTTACGTGTCCCCATTTCCTATAAATATTACAAACACATCCATGTTTGTGCTCCTACTACAGATGTCTTTACGTGTCCCCAGTTCACATAAATATTACAAACACATCCATGTGTGTGCTCCTACTACAGATGTCTTTACGTGTCCCCAGTTCTCATAAATATTACAAACACATCCATGTGTGTGCTCCTACTACACGTCTTTACGTGTCCCCAGTTCTCATAAATATTATAAACACATCCCTGTGTGTGCTCCTACTACAGATGTTTTTCCTTGTCTCCAGTTCCCATAAATATTACAAACACATCCATGTGTGTGCTCCTACTACAGATGTCTTTACGTCTACTCAGTTCCCATAAATATTGCAAACACATCCATGTGTGTGCTCCTACTACAGATGTCTTTAAGTGTCCCCAGTTCCCATAAATATTACAAACACATCCATGTGTGTGCTCCTACTACAGATGTCTTTATGTGTCCCCAGTTCCCATAAATATTACAAACACATCCATGTTTGTGCTCCTACTACAGATGTCTTTATGTGTCCCTACTTCCCATAAATATTACAAACACATCCATGTGTGTGCTCCTACTACAGATGTCTTTACGTGTCCCCAGTTCCCATAAATATTACAAACACATCCATGTGTGTGCTCCTACTACAGATGCCTTTACGTGTCCCCACTTCCCATAAATATTACAAACACATCCATGTGTGTGCTCCTACTACAGATGTCTTTCGTGTCCCCAGTTCCCATAAATATTACAAACACATCCATGTGTGTGCTCCTACTACAGATGACTTTACGTGTCCCCAGTTCCCATAAATATTACAAACACATCCATGTTTGTGCTCCTACTACAGATGTCTTTACGTGTCCCCAGTTCCTATAAATATTACAAACACATCCATGTTTGTGCTCCTACTGCAGATGTCTTTACGTGTCCCCAGTTCCCATAAATATTACAAACACATCCATGTGTGTGCTCCTACTACAGATGTCTTTACGTGTCCCCAGTTCCCATAAATATTACAAACACATCCATGTGTGTGCTCCTACTACAGATGTCTTTACGTGACTCCAATTCCCATAAATATTACAAACACATCCATGTTTGTGCTCCTACTACAGATGTCTTTGCGTGTCCCCAGTTCCCTTAAATATTACAAACACATCCATGTTTGTGCTCCTACTACAGATGTCTTTACATGTCTCCAGTTCCCATAAATATTACAAACACATCCATGTTTGTGCTCCTACTACAGATGTCTTTACGTGTCCCCAGTTCCCATAAATATTACAAACACATCCATGTGTGTGCTCCTACTACAGATGTCTTTATGTGTCCCCAGTTCCCATAAATATTACAAACACATCCATGTTTGTGCTCCTACCACAGATGTCTTTACGTGTCCCCAGTTCCCATAAATATTACAAACACATCCATGTTTGTGCTCCTACTACAGATGTCTTTACGTGTCCACAGTTCCTATAAATATTACAAACACATCCATGTTTGTGCTCCTACTACAAATGTCTTTACATGTCCCCAGTTCTCATAAATATTACAAACACATCCCTGTGTGTGCTCCTACTACGGATGTCTTTACGTGTCCCCAGTTCCCATAAATATTACAAACACATCCATGTTTGTGCTCCTACTACAGATGTCTTTACGTGTCCCCAGTTCCCATAAATAATACAAACACATCCATGTTTGTGCTCCTACTAGAGATGTCTTTACGTGTTCCCAGTTCCCATAAATATTACAGACACATCCATGTGTGTGCTCCTACTACAGATGTCTTTACGTGTCCCCAGTTCTAATAAATATTACAAACACATCCATGCCTGTGCTCCTACTACAAATGTCTTTACGTATCCTGAGTTCTCATAAATATTACAAACACATCCCTGTGTGTGCTCCTACTGCAGATGTTTTTCCTTGTCCCCAGTTCCCATAAATATTACAAACACATCCATGTGTGTGCTCCTACTACAGATGTCTTTCGTGTCCCCAGTTCCCATAAATATTACAAACACATCCATGTGTGTGCTCCTACTACAGATGTCTTTACGTGTCCCCAGTTCCCATAAATATTACAAACACATCCATGTGTGTGCTCTACTACAGATGTCATTCGGGTCCCCAGTTCCCATAAATATTACAAACACATCCATGTGTGTGCTTCTACTACAGATGTCTTTACATGTCCCCAGTTCCCATAAATATTACAAACACATCCATGTTTGTGCTCCTACTACAGATGTCTTTACGTGTCCCCATTTCCTATAAATATTACAAACACATCCATGTTTGTGCTCCTACTACAGATGTCTTTACGTGTCCCCAGTTCCTATAAATATTACAAACACATCCATGTTTGTGCTCCTACTACAGATGTCTTTACGTGTCCACAGTTCCCATAAATATTACAAACACATCCATGTTTGTGCTCCTACTACAGATGTCTTTATGTAACTCCAGTTCCTATAAATATTACAAACACATCCATGTTTGTGCTCCTACTACAGATGTCTTTACGTGTCCCCAGTTCCTTAAATATTACAAACACATCCATGTTTGTGCTCCTACTACAGATGGCTTTACATGTCCCCAGTTCCTATAAATATTACAAACACATCCATGTTTGTGCTCCTACTACAGATGTCTTTACGTGTCCCCAGTTCCCATAAATATTACAAACACATCCATGTTTATGCTCCTACTACAGATGTCTTTACGTGTTCCCAGTTCCCATAAATATTACAAACACATCCATGTGTGTGCTCCAACTACAGATGTCTTCGTGTTCCCAGTTCCCATAAATATTACAAACACATCCATGTGTGTGCTCCTACTACAGATGTCTTTCGTGTCCACAGTTCCTATAAATATTACAAACACATCCATGTTTGTGCTCCTACTACAAATGTCTTTACGTGTCCCCAGTTCTCATAAATATTACAAACACATCCCTGTGTGTGCTCCTACTACGGATGTCTTTACGTGTCCCCAGTTCTCATAAATATTACAAACACATCCATGCCTGTGCTCCTACTACAAATGTCTTTACGTATCCCGAGTTCTCATAAATATTACAAACACATCCCTGTGTGTGCTCCTACTGCAGATGTTTTTCCTTGTCCCCAGTTCCCATAAATATTACAAACACATCCATGTGTGTGCTCCTACTACAGATGTCTTTACGTGTCCCCAGTTCCCATAAATATTACAAACACATCCATGTGTGTGCTTCTACTACTGATGTCTTTACGTGTTCCCAGTTCCCATAAATATTACAAACACATCCATGTGTGTGCTCCTACTACAGATGTCTTTACATGTCCCCAGTTCCCATAAATATTACAAACACATCCATGTTTGTGCTCCTACTACAGATCTCTTTATGTGTTCCCAGTTCCCATAAATATTACAAACACATCCATGTGTGTGGTCCTACTACAGATGTCTTTACATGTCCCCAGTTCCCATAAATATTACAAACACATCCATGTGTGTGCTCCTACTACAGATGTCTTTACGTGACCCCAGTTCCCATAAATATTACAAACACATCCATGTGTGTGCTCCTACTACAGATGTCTTTACGTGTCCCCAGTTCCCATAAATATTACAAACACATCCTTGTTTGTGCTCTATTACAGATGTCTTTACGTGTCCCCAGTTTAAATAAATATTACAAACACATCCATGTTTGTGCTCCTACTACAGATGTCTTTACGTGTCCCCAGTTCCCATAAATATTACAAACACATCCATGTGTGTGCTCCTACTACAGATGTCTTTACGTGTCCCCAGTTCCCATAAATATTACAAACACATCCTTGTTTGTGCTCTATTACAGATGTCTTTACATGTCCCCAGTTTAAATAAATATTACAAACACATCCATGTTTGTGCTCCTACTACAGATGTCTTTACGTGTCCCCAGTTCCCATAAATATTACAAACACATCCATGTGTGTGCTCCTACTACAGATGTCTTTACGTGTCCCCAGTTCCCATAAATATTACAAACACATCCATGTTTGTGCTCCTACTACAGATGTCTTTACATGTCCCAGGTTCCAATAAATATTACAAACACATCCATGTCTGTGCTCCTACTACAGACGTCTTTACGTGTTCCCAGTTCCCATAAATATTACAAACACATCCATGTGTGTGCTCCTACTACAGATGTCTTTACGTGTCCCCAGTTCCCATAAATATTACAAACACATCCATGTTTGTGCTCCTACTACAGATGTCTTTACATGTCCCCAGTTCCCATAAATATTACAAACACATCCATGTTTGTGCTCCTACTACAGATGTCTTTACGTCTCCCCAGTTCCCATAAATATTACAAACACATCCATGTGTGTGCTCCTACTACAGATGTCTTTACGTGACCCCAGTTCCCATAAATATTACAAACACATCCATGTTTGTGCTCCTACTACAGATGTCTTTACGTGTCCCCAGTTCCCATAAATATTACAAACACATCCATATTTGTGCTCCTACTACAGATGTCTTTACGTGACCCCAGTTCCCATAAATATTACAAACACATCCATGTTTGTGCTCCTACTACAGATGTCTTTACGTGTCCCCAGTTCCCATAAATATTACAAACACATCCATATTTGTGCTCCTACTACAGATGTCTTTACGTGTCCCCAGTTCCCATAAATATTACAAACACATCCATATTTGTGCTCCTACTACAGATGTCTTTACGTGTCCCCAGTTCCCATAAATATTACAAACACATCCATGTGTGTGCTCCTACTACAGATGTCTTTACGTGTCCCTAGTTCCCATAAATATTACAAACACATCCATGTTTGTGCTCCTACTACAGATGTCTTTACGTGTCCCCAGTTCCCATAAATATTATAAACACATCCATGTGTGTGCCCCTACTACAGATGTCTTTACGTGTCCCCAGTTCCCATAAATATTACAAACACATCCATGTTTGTGCTCCTTCTACAGATGTCTTTACGTGTCCCCAGTTCCCATAAATATTACAAACACATCCATGTTTGTGCTCCTACAACAGATGTCTTTACGTGTCCCCAGTTCCCATAAATATTACAAACACATCCATGTTTGCGCTCCTACTACAGATGTCTTTACGTGTCCCCAGTTCCCATAAATATTACAAACACATCCATCTGTGTGCTCCTACTACAGATGTCTTTACGTGACCCCAGTTCCCATAAATATTACAAACACATCCATGTGTGTGCTCCTACTACAGATGCCTTTACGTGTCCCCAGTTCCCATAAATATTACAAATACATCCATGTTTGTGTTTTTATTACAGATGTCTTTACGTGTCCCCAGTTCCCATAAATATTACAAACACATCCAAGTTTCTGCTCCTACTACAGATGTCTTTACGTGTCCCCAGTTCCCATGAATATTACAAACACATCCATGTTTCTGCTCCTACTACAGATGTCTTTACGTGTCCCCAGTTCTCATAAATATTACAAACACATCCATGTTTGTGCTCCTACTACAGATGTCTTTACGTGTCCCCAGTTCCCATAAATATTACAAACACATCCATGTGTGTGCTCCTACTACAGATGTCTTTACGTGTCCCCAGTTCCCATAAATATTACAAACACATCCATGTTTGTGCTCCTACTACAGATGTTTTCACGTGTCCCCAGTTCCCATAAATATTACAAACACATCCATGTGTGTGCTCCTACTACAGATGTCTTTACGTGTCCCCAGTTCTCATAAATATTACAAACACATCCATGTTTGTGCTCCTACTACAGATGTCTTTCTTTGTCCCCAGTTCCCATAAATATTACAAACACATCCATGTTTGTGCTCCTACTACAGATGTCTTTACGTGTCCCCAGTTCCCATAAATATTACAAACACATCCATGTGTGTGCTCCTACTACAGATGTCTTTACGTTTCCCCAGTTCCCATAAATATTACAAACACATCCATGTTTGCGCTCCTATTACAGCAGTCTTTACGTGTCCCCAGTTCCCATGAATATTACAAACACATCCATGTTTCTGCTCCTACTACAGATGTCTTTACGTGTCCCCAGTTCCCATAAATATTACAAACACATCCATGTTTGTGCTCCTATTACAGATGTCTTTACGTGTCCCCAGTTCCCATAAATATTACAAACACATCCATGTTTGTGCTCCTACTACAGATGTCTTTACGTGTCCCCAGTTCCCATAAATATTACAAACACATCCATGTGTCTGCTCCTACTACAGATGTCTTTACATGTCCCCAGTTCCCATAAATATTACAAACACATCCATGTTTGTGCTCCTACTACAGATGTCTTTCCTAGTCTCTCATTTACATAAATGTTACAAAAAAGTACAGTTTTGTGCCTACCATAAATGTAGATGTTCGAGTGCTCACCCTGCTGCAGTCATCACACTTGGGTTATCCTGCCGTAAGGCGGTCCCGCAGTCGGCCCGAGTTCCAAAGTCTTGGTCTGGCGTCGGTTGCTGTCGCTTCTTCCCTGACATCAGTGTCAGGTGCCCCCAATAGGTAGGCAATATATATATATATATCTATATAAAAATAAAACAATACCTTCAGGCACAAGCAAATACACCACAGAGGTTATATAGGATAGAGTGGCATAGATAAGTTCAGCTAGGTCAGAGGGGATGGAGGGTAACCTGGACTGCAGCAGGGTGAACACTCGAACATCTACATTTATGGTAGGTACAAAACTGTACTATGTTCATCGTGTTACCCTGCTGCAGTCATCACACTTGGGTTGAATCCCAAAGCTAAGTATGGGTGGTGGAGTTAAACAGGGTTAGAAGAAGCTAGTAGGCCCTGCAAAACTGCAGTGGCAAAACCAACTCTAGTCTTAGAATATAGGGGTAAGTGATAGTGTTTGGTGAAGGTGTGCACTGAACTCCAAGTTGCAGCTTCCAGAATATCCTTGGTTGGCACTCCCCTGAGAAAGGCTGCTGATGTAGCTGTCGCCCTGGTGGAGTGGGACCTAATGCTAACAGGTACCGGTTTCGCATGATGCGTGTAGCAGAAACGTATGCAATGCCCTATCCATTTAGAAATGGTCTGTTTTGAGATAGCTTTTCCTTGTCATCCTGCAGCATAGGCTACAAAGAGCTGTTCAGATTTTCTGAAAGCCTTAGTTTTATCCAAGTAGTAACGTAATTGCCTGTGAATGTCCAAAGAGTGCAGCAGTCTTTCTCATTTGTTCTGGGGATTTGGGAAAAAGGTGGGCAAATGAATGGTTTGGTTTAGGGCCACACTGGATACTACCTTTGGCATAAAGGAAGGGTTAGTTCATACAGAGACTCTGTCTTGATGAAAAATGATGAAAGGCTCCACTGCCATTAATGCCTGTAGCTCCGAGACTCTTCTAGCTGAGGTTATTGCTAGTAGCAGGGCAGTTTTCCATGAAAGAAATTTTAAATCAGCTGAAAATGCTGGTTCAAAGGGCGGCAGTGTAAGCTTTTCCAGAAGAAAGTTGAGATCCCAAGTAGGCGTTGGTGGTCTCCTGGGCAGTCTTATGTTCTTAGCCCCTCTGAGGCACTGTCTTAGGAGTGGATGTGAGAATAAAGGAGGATCTGTGTTGTAATGAGCTGAAATTGCTGAGGCGTGGATCTTAATAGATGAAAAGGAAAGTCCTTTGTGCAATATCTCAGTTAAATATTGTAGAATCTGAGGAATGTTTGGATCAAGGGGATTTTGGCCTTTAGCCTGGTTCCAGGCGCAAAATCTTTTCCATTTGTCTGAATAGGTTTTTCTGGTGCTGGGCCTCCTGGCCTCCAGAATGACATCCATAACAGCTTTGGATAGAGGAGTTGGCTGGTTGTTTAGGTAATTTGCCATGCAGCCAGGTTTAAAGTCTTGAGCTGGCTGTGTAGAATCTGATTGTCTCGCTGGGTGAGCAGGTGAGCAATTTGTGGTAAAATCCATGGTGGGCCGTGGGCCATGTTCCTTAGAATTGGATACCAATGCTGGCGTGGCCAGTCTGGTGCAATGAGTATCATTTGTGGCCTCTCTAATCTGACTTTCAGCAGTACCTTTGCTAGAAGAGGCAGTGGAGGAAAACATACACTGTTAATGTTTTCCAACTGAATGAGATGGCGTCCACTTTCCAAGCTTGTGGATGGAATGTCCTTGTGCAAAATTTTTGAAGTTGGTAGTTTTGGGGGCTGGCAAACAGATCTATGTATGGCCATCCCCATTTTTGAGCTATCATTGCAAATACTTGTGGCTCTAGTTTCCACTAGTGTGGATCCATGATGTTTCTGCTGAGGTCGTCTGCCAACGCGTTTTTCTTTCCTGGCAGGAATTGTGCTTGTAATTGAACCTGGTAAGACAGTGCTGTGTTCCACAAGGTCATTGCTTGCCTGCGTAGAGGGTAGGTATGTGTGCCCCCTTGCTTGTTTATGTACCACATTACTGTGGTGTTGTCCGTCTTTATTATTAGTTGTCCTGGGTGTAAGAGGTCCTTGAAAGCTGTTAGGGCATTCTGTACTGCTAGAATTTCTTTTTGATTGATATGCAGATGCCTTTGATCTGTAGTCCATTTGCCCTGAATGCACTGTCCTGCCATGTGTGCTCCCCAGGCATAGTCCGATGCATCTGTTGTCATAGTTTGCCTGGCTGTGGGTAAGGTGAAAGGCTGACCCTTGTTGAGGTGACATGCCTGTGCCCACCATAGAAACTCCTGTTGAAGGCAGGGAATGAGTGGTATCATTGTTTCCAAGCTGTGGCTGTGCTGAGTCCATACGCTTTTCAGGTACCATTGTAATTTCCTCATATGCAGTTTTGCAAATGGTATTAGTAGTATGCAAGATGCCATGAATCCCAAGGCCTGCAGAATTTTTCTTGCAGGGAGTTGGGTCTTTGTTGCCATTATTTTGAAATATTGAGTCAGCTGTTGTTGCTTGTCTGGCATGAGATAAGCCATCTGGGCCATTGTATTCAAGCTGGCACCCAGGAATATTATGTTTTGTGAGGGCACTAGTTTTGATTTCTTTTCGTTTACTGTGTACCCTAGGCAACTTAGAAGGTGTTTGACAAATGCCAGATGTTTTAAAAGAATGTCCTTGCTTTCTGCTTGAATAAGACAGTCGTCCAGGTATGGGTATATTTGAATTCCTCTTTGTCTGCAGTATGCAATTACTGGTGCCAGGCATTTTGTGAAGACCCTGGGTGCAGTAGATAAGCCAAAGGGCAGTGCAGAGAATTGATAGTGTGTTGAACCTGCAATGAAATGGAGGTATCTTCTGCAATTTTGTCTGATAGGGACATGCAGGTATGCCTCCTTGAGGTCCAACGTTACTAGCCAAGCATTCTTACCCAGCATGGGAAGAAGCTGCTGTAGTGTTAGCATCTTGAATTTTGGTACTTGCAGATAGGTGTTCAGAATTGAAAGATCCAGAATGGGTCTCCATGCTTTGTCTTTTCTTGGGACTAGAAAGAGTCTTGAGTAAAATCCTTGTCCTTGCTCCTGTGTAGGTACCTGTTGAATGGCTGTCATGTCCATGAGAGCTGTAATTTGTTTTTATGCCTCTGCCCATTGATTTGGTGGCAGGATTGGCATTCCTTTTTTCCTTGGCAAGGTATGAAAGTGGAATCTGTATCCTTGTGAGACAAATGTTTAGGACCCATTTGTCTTTTGTGATGATGTGCCAGTTGTCTGCAAAAAATGCTAATTTTCCTCCCAAGGGGGCTGCCAGGAGAGATTTGCTTGGTAGTTTGAGGATTGAGTCATTGTGTTTGTCTTCTGCTAGCTAGGGGCCTGTCTATTCCTCTTTTCTGGGTAGCAGTACCCCATTGGCGAGGTTTGTAAGGGCCTTGTGACTGACCTCTGCCCCTTGGGCATCTGTATTTGCCCCTCTGTGATCTGTCAGAAGCTGGAAAGGACCAGTTTTTTGTTGGCCAATTTCTGCTGAAATGAGGGGGTTGTACCTGTAAAAAATCCTTAACCATCTGCATAGACTTTGCCTTATCCTCCATTTTCTTTAAGACCTCTTCTGCTTTGACACCAAATAATACATCCTGCTGTAAAGGTGCATCCAATAATTTTGCTTTAACATGATCAGGCAGGGTTTGTTCTTTTAACCAAGCATGTCTAAGTATGACAGACCCAGTAACAGCTGCTCTACAGGAAGCTTCCAATGAATCAAATCCACATTGTAAAGTATGTTTGCCCACCTGTTCAGCTGCATGCAACAGATCTTGCATTTCCTTGAATTCAGACTGTTCTTTATGTGTGCTCATTTTTTGCTTTAATTGAGACATTAAGAATTGCTGATATTTCAGCATGTGAAACTGACAATTTAATGCTCTCATAGCCAGAGTTGTGGAGGTGTATATTTTCTTTCCCCATCTATCTAGGGCTCTGGAATCCCTTTCAGAGGGCACAGGATTTTTAGCCATAGAAGCTTTAGCCCCCTTGGGACCCTGGGAAATTGTTTCTGGGTCAGCCACAGGGCTTTTATAAAGGAATTTGTGTGAGTCAGGCACTCTGTAGTATCTGTCTGGTTTGGCTGGAGCAGGAGGTAGAGAGTCTGGATTTAGACTAGACTCCAAGTAAACATCATCCACAATATCTAAAACTGGAGGGATAGCAAGTGGTCTGTGCTGGGGTAGTAAAAGGAACTCTCGGAGCCTTTTCTTAGAATCAGAGTAGTCCTGGCCTTCCCCGTGGAAATGTTCCCTTAAGGTATGTAAAGTTTCCCCAAAGGAGTAGTCTTCAGGGGGAGATGCTGAGGGGATGCAGTCTTCAGCATCAGAGTCTTCATAAGGGGGAAAAGTGTAATCCTGTTCCTCAGGAGAATCTGAGGAAATTGAAACCTGGTCAGAGGAAGCATAATCCTCCTCTTGTCTTGGTCTTTTATCTGGAGGGGGATGGGAACCCCTGATTAGGGTAATCAAATCTTCAGCCATCTTAAGCATCTGTTTCTTAGGCATGGGGCCTTGAACTGTAGACTGATGTACAGTCTTTTTTGGTTTTAATGGAGTTTTAAGCTTAGCATAAGATTTAATGGTGAGTGTAGTCGGTCTAAAGACACCTTCTGCAACCGAAGGTGTTTCCACTGCACTGGGATCTCCTTCTGCTCCGGAGTCAGAAGGGCCCAGTGAAGATGGCTGCGTCGGTCTAGTACACTCCACTTGAGAATCCGCAGCTGTCTGGGGTTCCAATTCTGCGGTCATCAGGGGCTGCGTAGGCGCCTCACTGAAAACCGGAGAACCGGCGACAGGCCCAGAGAGGCCTCGGAGTCTGGTTTGTTCCTAGGCTGCCTGTCTTTATCCTTGTGTTTTTTTATGCATGACGGTCGTTGGCTGCTCCGACGGCATGATATAATTAAATTTCCTACCAAAGTAATGTTGTGCGAAGTTAAAACGGCATTTAATAGTTTGTTTAT
>NC_056732.1:40895996-40935996 GCF_019279795.1 Protopterus annectens
GGCATTGTACTTATAATGGGTCTAATGAGTGATGAGTAGAGGGGAACAATGACCTCTTTTTTTCTGGATGAGTAACCTTTTGTGATGAGGTGTGCCATGTAAAAGGATTTCCTGACCACTGTGGCGATCTGATTATCAAAGGAGAGACTACTGTCCACCTGTGTCCCAAGGTCTCTTATCACACTTTCGGTGTTAAGTAGACTACCACCTATGTGGTAGTTCATGGGTACAGAGTTTTTACCAAATGGGATGACAATGCACTTTTTGGCATTCAGCTTGAGACCATGGCTTTGACACCAGGCATCTGTCTCAGTGAGGCCCTTTTGTAGGATGTCCACATTGTTAAGAGTTTTGATTATGGCTCCTAGTTTGCAGTCATCTGCGAATTTAGTTAGCCAAAGACCTTCTGTGTTAGCCTGTACTTCAGAGAAGTAGATACTAAACAGGAGAGGACCCAGGGCTGAACCCTGTGGTACTCCACTTTTCACTGGTCTTAAGTCGGATTTGGAGTCTGCTACTTTCACAGTGTGGGTTCTGTCAGTGAGCCAGTTGGCAACCCATCTTGTGACATAGGGATTTATACCTAGTTTCATGAGTTTATCTATAATTCCAGAGTGGGGGATGGTGTCAGAAACCTTGGCGAGATCAAGATAGGCTGTGTGAACCACCTTATCCTCATCTACGGCTTTGGTGACTGCTTCAAAGAAGTCAATCAGCTTTAGGAGACATGATCTGCCTTTTACAAACCCGAACTGTGTGGGGTCCAGAGTTTGGAGATCTCCAATGTCTTTGTTTATGAGTTCTATGATGATACGTTCCATGGCCTTGTAGACCAGGCTCATCAGGCTAATGGGGCGGTAGTTCCCGGGGTCTGTTGTGGCCCCCCCTTTGTGGAGTGGGATAATAGTCGCAGTGCGCCATTCAATGGGCACAAAGCCTGAGGTGAGGCTATGATTGAACATGGTACTTAGGTGGGGTGCCAGTTCATTCTGTAGTTTGTGTAGAAGGCAGCCTGGGATGTTGTCAGGTCCCATGGATGCTGTGTTCTTGGCTTTGGAGAGTGAGGTTTTTACCTGTGCAGCCAATATTACAGGAACTTTGCATTCTTCCCGTATAAAGATGGGCCCTTTAGGGGGTGAGAGGGGGTTAAAGTTAGCACTGAACCTATCTGCCAAGATGTTGCCAATATCAGTTGGTTCTGTATATTTAGTGTCATTGTGCTGTAACTCAGAGCAGATCTGAGAGTTGCCATTGAGATTCTTGACATAGCTATAGAATGCTTTATGGTTGTCTTTAGAATCAGTGACGATTTTGTTTTCATAACTAGCTTTGGAGGATTTTAGGAGGGATCTCAGCTTCTTACTGAGGCTGACCAGGGAGTTCCTCCAATCGTGGGATTTTACTCTTTTTTGCAAACAGTTTCTTTCTTCTGTTGTAGAGTTTGTTTATGGCAGAAGACCACCAGATCGGCTTCCTTTTTTTGGAGGATAGCATTTTGGTTCTGTTACTGCTAGCACGTTCCATGCACTTGTGTAAGTGCTTATAAAGTGCATTTGTGTAGGATTCAACAGTCGTACCTCTATTGCCCATCTGCATGGGTGTCGTGAAGTTTGCCACTTCTGACTTAAGAAGCATGAAGTTGACTTTGGAGAAATTATTTACGGTTGTTTTCCTAATGGGGGGTGGGAGCGGGATGTGGATGTCTAGGGTGATTAGCTTGTGGTCAGATCTGACCAACAAGGAGCTGACCTCTGGTGTGGAACACCAGTCACCCATATTGGTGATAACTGATATTGCTGCCCCTGGTGGGGGGTGTGGATAAGTTGATCCAAGGCGTTGAAATTGATGATTTCCAGAAAACGTTGAGGAAAAAAGTTGGTACATGAGTAGTTTTCCCAGTTAATGGTAGGGTAGTTGAAATCACCCATTATTAGAGTGTTGGGTTGTACCTTAATATTTTCCAGTGTATCAAGAAAAGAGGAGTGGGAATCCTGGGGAATGGTGGGGGGTCTGTGGCAAGCTACAATCTGGATTGTGGTTTTGCCCAGAGTTAGTTGAACTTGGATAATCTCAGATACATTATGTTGAGCAACTAGCTTGGAGGTGTGGATATCCTTAATGAATATGGACATGCCTCCACCTTTAGTGTTTTGGTCCGGGTTTGGTGGCCGAAAGGTGTGGTATGAATTATAGCCTGGTAATGCAGGGTTGCTCTCTGGAGCTTTGAACCAGGTTTATGTCACTGCACAGATGTCAATGTTCTCCATTTTAAGGAGTGCCTCGAGTGAGTGCATTTTAAGCTTTAGACTTCTAGCATTGAGTAGCATTACCCTCAGATTTTGCTTGCTTGTACCTGTTACGGTGGTGAATTTGACATTTGAACCTTTCCAAAAAAGGCACTATAGGGGTGGCAAGAGCCTTTTCCAGTATCCGGAATCCCAAGGGTGACAGGTGCAGGCCATCTCTGGCAAAGCAGCGTGGTCTGTCGATCATGTCATCCCAAGCAGACAGATACTGAATTCCTTTAGAATGACACCAGAAGCTTAGCCAATTGTTAAAGTCAATAATTTTGTCCTTGTACTGTGGTATAATTCTGGGTGATGGCAGGATGCTACTCAGGGCTAGGGTCATACCTGCTTGGGCTACATGTCTCTTTTCATGTAGTCCAGGGATGTACGTCTCAGGTCATTCAAACCAACATGGACAATGATGGAGTCATATTTGTACTTGTTGTGGAGTGACCTGAGTGTGTGCGTTATGTGGCGGATCCTGGCACCCAACAGGCAGCTGACAGTAACTTTTTCCTTGTTGAGCCTGGTGAGTGGAACATCAGTGTGCCTGACTAGAGAGTCACCTATGACTAGAGTGTTGGGTACTTTATGCCTTATGGGCTGTAGTTGAGTGGCACACTGAGCCTCCGTGAATGTAGGTGTGTGTTTTGTGCTTCTCTGTGTGTGTTTTGGTGGTGTAGGTTTTGAGGGACTATGTGATGAGTGTGGTGTGGTGCAAGTGTTTACCTTCTCCTCTTGACTGTCTAGTCCAGTCTTCGGTGAAGAGAGTTTTGCTTCCAGTTTGGGTATAAAAATACATCTGCAAACACTTCCAAACAAAAATCCAAAATCTTCTCATCTTTGTTGCATATTTGGGAGCCATACATATGTTATCACATTGTCAGCTTGTAAATTGCTTATCTAATCTCTCTTCCCAACCCTTTCTAACCTCCTCTGATTGATTCTTACAGTTATCATGCGAGATTTTATACGCCCTACTAATTATCCCTTTTAACAGCAGCTTCTGTTCCAGATTCAACTCAAAACTCTACCAGATTGGGTTTTTACTCAGAAATTCCCTGTCCCTTTTTCTTTGAATATATTCTGATATAAATCCCTGGTAGGAAAAGTAGTTTCTAGCCCCTAGTCCATATGTCCTTTTGGCGTCATCCCATTCTATTACTTTTCCATCACCAGTTATTTCCTCCCAGTACTTTGGTTTGTTTGCTAGTTTTCTGCAGTAAATATTCTCTTTTAAGGATCTGCATCCAAAATCTCACTCTCTCTCCTCATTTCTTGAATCCCACCCCCTGCTTCATCATCATCATCCCTTTCCACTTGGAATTATAACCTTCTGTTTGTGTTATGTATATGAGCCCTAATGGTGTAGCTGGAAAATATTCCTTCAAATCACTTAATCCAAATCACCTTGCTCTGTTTGAACGATCAACTTATCTCTCTTAAATCTTGGCGTCTTTTCCCCCCAAGACAAAGCTGAAACTCTTTATTAATTATTATCCACAACTTATCTTCTGGTTGATAAAAATAGGTCTATATTGCAACAGTGAACGCTTAAAACAGCGAACGGTATTACATCGACACATTTTCAGCGAAAGCTGAAAATGTCAAATCCAAAGAACAGCGATTTCTTTCCTAGGGAAAGAAATTGCTGTTCCAAACCCCGCAAAAATAAAAAAAACACATTACACACTTCCAAACACATACACACATACCCAATCCAAATTATACCCCCCCAAAAACCAGTAAACAACTAAATACACATATGCACATAACTCAAATATACATTTAACGAAAGAAAAAAAACGGTAAACATTTTAAACCATATGCACTTATCTTAACCCGCACCCTAACCCTAAGGTCAGTAACTCTCACACATTTACATAAACAGCTCCAAATACATACACACTTACCTTAACCCTAATTCTACCCCCCCCCAAAAGCAAAAGTAAACAACTGAAAACACATGCACACGTAACTCAACCATACATTTAACACAAAATATAAAACAGTAAACACTTTCCTACATATGCACTTACCTTAACCCACACCCTAACCCTAAGGTCAGTAACTGTTGCACAATCATGCTCGGGAGCTAGACAAGGAACCACACTACACTTCAGAACACGGCAAAACAAGGAAGCGGTCAAGCGACTTCTTTCCCAGGGAAAGAATTTGCTGAACATCCGCTTCGCTGTTTTGCCTGTTCGCTCTACATGTGTCGACGAAAACGCATTCGACATAATGCGTTTTCGTTGTACTCATAGGAACCCGATAAAAATATACCTGACCTTTATATAAAACTAAAGGGACTAAAAACAATTTTGCTGCTTGTATCTTAGTATCCATAAATAAGAGCTTCCAGTTTCTCAGTTTTTGTATTATCTTTTGTTTAGTCTCTTCCCACATATCCTTAGCTGGTAAACACCTTAACCATTATGCCATTCTCCCCATAGGTTACATCCTTAGCGCCATTACAGAAGCCTTTTTAAACCATACTCCTAAATACCTCATTTTATAGTGTCCCCATAAGTATTGGCATTGCTGAACCAGCTCATGTGAGGTACATAATTTAAAGCTAGAGCCTTTGTTTTAACTTCATTCATTTTATCCTGCATCCTGAAAAGACTTGGAACTGTCTCAAAATGTTCCACTACGCTATGTCCTTTTCTGGATTTATAAGGTACATAAAAATATTAACTGCAAATAAATCAACTTTTCTTGATTACCACACCAATTATATCCTTGAATTTCTGAGTCCCTTATTTTCTTTGCCAATGGCTCTAAATATAAAGCAAATAACAAATGGGAAGGAGGACCCCCCCCCCGCCTGGTTCCTCTTGTAAAACACATCTTCTTAGACAGGAACCCTCCCACTTTCATTCTTGCCACCAATACTTACTATAATAAGGTTAATTAGGACACACACAATCAGGTAATGCAAGTGCTTCTATTGCCCTGCTCATAAAACCCCACCTTACTTTGGAAAAAAACTTTCTCTGCATCTATAACCCGCTAACAGCAGCAGTATTTTCTTACTTTCTGCTTCCCTCTGGATCATCATTGTTCTATTAATGTTGTCAAATGTTTGCCTCCGCTCCACAAAACCACATTGATCTATATCTACCAACTTTGGAAACAACTTTGCCATTCCTTAGCTAGTACAAACAAGTTATAATCATGGTTTAAATTTGAAATGGGCCTTTAAGAAGCTGGATCTGATGGGCCTTTACTGTCTTTAGCTATTACAGCCACCACAGCTTTCTTCCCAAGATGTAGGTGCTCCTCCTTTTAAAGTACTGTTAAACAAAACCTTCCAGATCTTTATCACTTCTTCCCTCCTAATTTCCAAACTTGCGCAGGAGTACCATCTGTCCATGGAGATTTCCCTGAAGATTGATTATACATCACTGTTTTTATCTCATCACCTGTTATCTTAACTGTTAGTTGTAGAGCCTCATCTACCTCTCACCTTGGCATAATTCAGTCTTCTATCAATATTTCCATTTGTACTCTTTCTTGATTTCCACATTTCCCTGCTTTCTACAAATTTTCATAAAATTTCCACAATATCTCTAAAACCTCTACTGGCTCTCTGGCTATTTTTCTTGTTATAGTTTCCCTAAGTTTGGTGACAACCCTTTCAACGCTGCCTAACTTGATATGCTAAACGTTTTGTATTCGGGAGTTGTTATAAAAAAAATAGCTGCTTAACTGCAATATTTTTAAACTCATGGATATTATCCAGATACTCCTTTATTTTCTCTTTATCACTTCATCTCTTGTTCTATGAGATTCCTTTTATTCTGTAATACTTTAACCTTTGTCAGCCCCTGTAAGTAATTTCTGTTACTTCTTAACCATACAGCTTTCTCTTTTATTTTGTCCCTGTTTTTAAACTCCATTTTCATTTTATCCCAGTCACTAGCTATAACTTCTGAAGATACTTCTAGCTTCACAAATAACTCGTGTATAATTTCTACTACCCATTCCTTAAATTCCTCTCTTTTAACAGGTAGGTGGGAATGTGCCCAGTGTCTTATTTCTACTTCATTATCCTGCATTTCAGAAAAGTGTTGAGGAAGGAAATATCTAGAATGGGCTTCCAAGACCTCTCCTTCCTTGGAACCAGTAACACCCCATAGTAAAAACACCTACCCTGTCCTGCTGATTTGGAGGAACAGGCTGGATGGTTCCCTGTACCAAAATATTCTGAAAAAACAAAGGTAAATGAGGCAGTTGGTAAGGAAGAGGTTAAGGAAGGCCTGAGAATGGGGGAAGAGAATTCCAAACCATAAAATAACCATTTTGGATAATGGAAAGCACCCAAAAGTTTGTAGTGATCTGTTGCCAAACAGGAAAATTTGCAGTACGATAGAGGAATCTGGCTGAGGGGTAGAAGTGTTTGAATGTGAAACAGAAGCTGGTTTTGTCAGGAAAAGCAGATTTTTGAACCTTAACACCCTGAGAAGAGTTGTCAGGAAGGCAGCCCATTTACCTCTAGAAAGCTGTCTAGATTTCTTATGTTCAAAGGAAGTCTTAGACGGATAATTTCTCTGTAACATAATGTGAAGACTGGAAGAGATGGATGAAGGCTGCCAGCCTACATAATTCTATCATTTGTAAATACTGTGAAATGTTGAACTTAAAGCAATGTGGCAACATTGCCCTCTCCTGTAAAGAAAGCTAAGTCAAGCATTTCTTGTTGGTCCTTTGAAATTAAAATTACTTTATGTAATTTCCTTTGAAGTTAGAATTTGGAGTCGATGAGTCTGGAGTAAGCATCCTATTGTTTTAAGGCTAAAGTTAATGACCAGAATTTACATATGGAATGTCCTTTATTGCTCTAAGTGTAAAAGAATGTAAATGCAGTTTCTGTCAGCCTGGGAACACCAGGAAAGTGTAAAAGATGATGTAATGCTTTATTAGAACTGCAGTTTCAATTTAAACAGTGAGAACCAGAGATTATTAAGCATTTTTTTCTGAACATCCAACTCACAGCACTGCTTTATGCTCTATGTAAGTAAGTTATCTTAGAAGTGTGTTTTCTTGTAAAAATAGCTAGGACTATAAAGATTAGAGGAAGTGTTTTTTCTGTATTCATATCAGAATGTTCCTACTGTATTGTTTTATGTATTTATCTGTGATCTCTGAACTCTTTTCACTAGCACTGTGTAGTAGAAAGTATTGTCTTGTGGTTTTAATTATTTATTATTAAATATTTTAAAACCTTTTAACTGTGGCTGGCTTGTGTAGAGATACGTTACGCTCTAGAGTACATTGCATATTTATAGAGTTTACTGTCCAGGTCACTCCAAATAAGCTTTGACTGTTTAGTCACATCTACCAATGGGATAATAATATTGCACAGTAATAACTGTACACCCTTTTAAGGGCCTTTGAGTAGCCGATAAGTATTAGCTGGGTGGTGGCAGTGATTTCTACCGTATAGTCGGTAAAAAGGTCAGAACTGGAGAACCTGTGCCAGCCTTCCCCAGAAGTGCCTGTGTGGTTGTATAACCTCTTATCTCAAAGTGTGTGTGTGTCAGCTACTTGGGCAGGGACAAGAAGCACTGGTTGGACAGAGAGGGTGCTGGAGATTTCAGCTTGCCCAGCTGGCTGAGATCCGGACCCTATAGCTGTGTCAGTAAGGAGTCTTAGTGGGGACCTGGGGAGCAAGGGAACGACCAGCCCCGGACTGACTGTGATCTCTGTGTGCTCTTAAGTGAAATTGCACTTTACTGTGTGTATTTGTTATCCTTTCCTCATATATGAGACACCCTCTCTGGTGTTAGTGGTGAGGTTTGAGGCTACTTGATTGCTGGGCCAGGGCACCGGCATCACACAAAGGAACACGAGAAATATTTGTTTTACATCCTACCTAAAAAGAAGTTATGTACTTACCATAATGTTCCATCTGTGTTGTCCATTTTCATCTTCGTCAACTGATGGGTTCGGATCTGATCCCTCGGATCTAACTCACCTGTTGCTAAAGTTTGCAGCAACCAAAAACTCTCGAGCTTCTCCCTTACACATAATGCACCAATCCAAAGTTACTTTAGAGCTTGTTTGCTGATTTTTGCCCGAAAGGAAAAATTAACTAAGCACAGATAAAGGAGGTAAAGACCTACATGCAGTCAATACATGAAAATACTATATCTGGAGTTCTATACAAAGGATAGTGATGTCTCCTAACGACTCATTCTTCCAGAAGTTTGCAAAAGATGGGGGTTGGTGGGTGGGGAGATGAGGAAGAATGAAAATGGGCAACACAGAGATGGAACATTATGGTAAGTACATAACTTCTTTATCTGATGTTGTCAATTTTCATTCTATTCTCAACTGATGGGACACAGTCCCCAGCTACCTAAAATCCTGGGTGGACTCGAGGAAGAATGTTCCTGAGCACAGCTGAACCAAATAATGCTCCAATTTGTAATGAGTAACAATGGTATGGGGAGTAGCCCAAGTTGCTGCTGTACATGGCAACTGTTTTTTTTTTTCCAATTTCAAGTCAGCAAAGGAAACAAACAACTGGCCTGTCTTTCTTATATCTTTTGTTCTATGCAGATAAAAATGTAATTCTGAACGTTCAGTAAATGTAACATGTATTCACCTTTATTAGTAAATCTGGGGAAGAAAACTGGCAAATTAATGGACTGATTGATACTGGATTCTGACACCACCTTGGGAAGAAAGGATGCATCGGTTTGTAGTGCAACTCCATCTTTGTGAAAAATTAAGTATTGAGGCTTGGAAGACAATACTTGAATTTCTGAAATTTGTCTAGCAGATGTAATGGCTACTAAAAAAAATATTTTCCAAGTAAGATATTTAAGGTCACACTTGGCTGCTGGTTCAAAGACAGAATGTATAACAGCCTGTAGTACCAGAATAAAGTTCCATGGGGGAGTAGGGTCTTTAAACGGAGGTCTTAAAAGCAGAATGACTCTCAAGAAAGTTCTGCACAGCATATGAGAGGCCACTGAGGAACTTTCAAATCCAGTGTGACAGTTTGATATCACTACTAACTGAATTTTAACGGCTGAAGAACTAGCTCCTTCTTTAAAAAAATAGGGCCAAAAATTCAAAGATGTTACGTACAGGAGCTGAAAAAGGTTCAACATGATTTTGATATACCCAATACACAAATCTTTTCCATTTACTAGAACAGAGTTTATGTGTTGAAAGTTCACATGAAAATAAAGTATATGTCAGACAGGGGACGACAGCATAGGTTGTCTGGCTATTAACAGAACTGAAGAAGCCAGTCTGTCAGCCTGAGGTTTGAAATGTCTGGCTGTACCATGCCTGTCGGGTCTGGAATTGGATCCAGAATCGAAGAGTGCTGAAGTAAATGAGGCTAAAGGAAGAGGAACCAAATCTGTTGAGGACAGTAGGGTGCAATGAGGATGACTTTGCTCTTCAACATAGCAGCTTTCTGTAGGAATTTCAGAATTAGTGAGATTAGTGGGTAGGCATAAAGTAGACTGGAGGGCCAATCGTGAAGCAGAACACCCCTTGGTGATTCCCCCTCTTGGGGGATTAGGGCAAAGTAACTGCTGCATTTGTTGTTTAGGGGAGAAGCAAAAAGACTGCAGGAAAGCTGGCCCCACTGATGGAAAATCATTTCAATCATGTTCTTGTTGAGAGACCAATCATGAGGTAAAAGAATGCACCTACTCACCTTGTCTGCTATCACACTGGACCTCTCCAGAATGTGCGTTGCTATGAGAAAGCAGTTGGATGAAATCGCCCATTGCCACACTATGAGCGCTTCCCGATACAAGGGTTAAGATTTGTTCTCTTCTTGTTTGTTGATTTACCAAACTAATGACATATTGTCCATTTGAATTGCAATCATCCCTGAAGGGAGAGCATCCTGAAGGGCCTGCAACAATAAAAACACTGCTCTCATCTCTAGGACATTGACATGCAAGTTGGCCTCTCATACCCCTTTGGGTTAGGAGGTGATTAAGTGCCTTGGAAAGTTTAACCCAGAAAGTGCCCCCCCACCCTAACTGTGAAGTGTCCTTGGCCACTATGGTCTTGCGCTGAGGGAGGAGGAATGGTAGGCCTTGTAGAACTTGATCTGATTGATCCATCACCTGAGATCTCTCTTGCATATTTGAGTGATTTCGTATAAGAGTTGATAATGGTTGGTAAAGAATCGACCACTGTGTTGCTAACATCCATTGGACAATCCTCATGTAAAATCTGGATAAAGGTATTAGCGTTATTGCCGCTGATTTTGATCCTAGAGCTTGAAGGACCAAGCGGGCTGAAATCTTGGTACGGCAGATTAGTTTTCTGACCTGTGATCTTATAGTTTGAACCATCAAGGGAGGCACTGAAGCCATCATTAACTTTGCGTTGAAAAGTGCTCCTATGAATTCCAAATCTTGAGTTGGCTCCAGTTGAGACTTGTTATAGTTTATAGTTATCCCTAGATGACAAAACATCTGGAGAACCTGATCTCTTACTCTTACTAAGTGATGCCTGGTCAGGGCGGTAATGAGCCAGTCATCTAGACATGTAAACACCCAGAATCCTTGTAATCTCAAGTGAGCTGCTACTAGTGCCATACATTTGGTGAACACTCTGGAGGTTGTGGTGAGGCCAAAGGGCAGAACTCTGAACTGGTAATGACTGGCTTTCATCCAGAAGGTGTAAGTGCCTTCTGGATGCATCCTGAAGGTCTATCAAGCATATCCAGTTGTCCCTACCCAGAAGAGGGAGAATGGACTGAACAATGACCATGTGAAACTTGGTGCTTCAAACTGACTTGTTTAAGCTGCTGAAATCCACAAGGTCTCCAGTCCCCTGTTTTCTTTGGCACTAAAAAGAATCCTGAGTAAGTTCTGGATTCTGTCTGGTCTGGCGGTACCTCTTGGATGACTCTTTTCTAGCAGCATTTGTATTTGAATTGCTGCTTCTTCCCTCTGACTGGATGGAACATCGGGGATTTTTTCTTTCAGATTGCAGGTGGAAGGGAAAGGTATTATATAACCTCTGGAAATAATCTTCTGCACCCAATTATCTTTTGTTATGTCTAGGCAGGCTCTCTGGTGCAGGGATAATTGACCCCTGGCCCCAATTATCTCCAGAGGTGGGCAATTGGGCCTACTTTCAGAAGCGTTGGTAAGGTCTGTCAAAGAATCTCTGGACTCCTGGTTTTGTGGCCACCTTTGCCACGGGGGTATCGTTGACCATTGGAGTTCCCTGCTTTGCCCCTGTGGGAACTACTTCCATGTGTTCTGGAAAGGACCTTGGAATTTCTTAAACCACATCTTCTGACCACCTCATTGATTCCTATAAAAGGATCTTTGAGGGGCCCAAAAACTTATGCCCATGGCAGACAGGGTCTTTCCATCCTTCTTACACCTGGATAATATGTCCTTCACTTTGACGCCAAACAAAGAAGTGCTGTCAAAAGGAGCACTGATAAACGATGAACTGAAGGACTCTGCAAAATCACATAAGTGTATCCAGGCATGTCTCTTAACAGAAATGCCTGAACCCACTGCTCTTGAGGTTCTTTCAGCTACGTTTGAAATGAGCCTCATGGAAGAAGTCAAAATAGAATGCAGAGTAGCCGACCGAGAAGTCACAGATGATTGAATCTCTGCAGAGACTACTCCTGAGAGGGTGCTTGACACTTCCTTAATCAGATCCCTCTGCAATCTTGAAAATATAGCAAATAATTTAGTGACCTTAAGGCAAAGATTGCTAATGCACAGATATGCTTCCCAAATCTATCCATCGCCCTAGATTCCTGGTTAGGGGGATGAAAAGTGGAACTCTGTGGAACTCTCTTCAGCAAATTCCTTTCTGGTGGCTCCCGTCACAACCATGGCATCAATGGGCACACCCTTACCCCGAAACTGTTTGTCCAAAGGTGGTGCCATAATCTTGTCCAGTCTCTTATGTATTGGTACAACCATGTCGGGTTCCTTCCACGCCTGCTGAGAGATTAACTCAATACGCTCGTCAGCGAATGAAGTAATCCAGGAGGTAGAAAGAACAGTACTAAAAGCCTCCAGCAGTACAGACTCCTCGGGTGAAGGGTTGCTGGGCATCCAGCCATCTCCCTGCTTTAGGATCTCAAGGATGTATCCAAATAAGACTTATTCAGGAAGTGACTGTGGGGACCCTTCACCTTCATCAGAGTCTGTATCTCCAGTGATGGACTCTTCCAGGGAGTCCAACTGCTTCTTCTTACATGTCTTCTTCCGAGGAACCTCCTCAGTGGGATGCTTTGAAGAAGAATTGGAAGAAATGGAGATACCCTGTTGGGAAGACTGGGGGTCTCAGAATGGCTGTCCCTGTGGCAAGGAGTGATGAGGCTCTGAGTGCAAATGCATCAAGGGAAAAGACTTAGGATCTGAGGGGGTGGATCCCTCTCTTCTACTGAGGCAGAGAAAACCTTCTTCACAGCCTCAAAGACAGACTGCCCCAGAGAAAGGGAATACCTCACATTTGAAAAGACAAGCTTTTGGACCACAGATCTCTCCTGCTCCAAAGACAATCTCCCCACGGTGGAAGCTGGAGTCAAGCTATCCAGTGCCGAGGCTCCAAGGTGCAGAAATGGCTCCAAAAGCTTTAGAGTTGACTCCTACACCTCGGATCTGACAGGGAAGTTTCAGCTCCAAGAGCTCTCCAGATCCAACAGGACCACAGCACTCAGAGTAAGCTTAATATCTGGAGATGTTACAATCTTCTGATTCAAGCCAACTGGCTTGGATCCATAGACTCTGAGACAGCTAAAGGAGTCAGAGCAGGAACTTGTAGTGGGGGTGTAGTATAAA
This sequence comes from Protopterus annectens, assembly GCF_019279795.1. Lineage (NCBI taxonomy): Eukaryota > Metazoa > Chordata > Ceratodontiformes > Protopteridae > Protopterus > Protopterus annectens. The sequence goes on from NC_056732.1 coordinate 40,909,093, forward strand.
AATGGACCTCCTGACCCAAAGGGGTATGAGATGGTAAGACACCCATCTGACCCTGCACTGAGGGAAATTTCCACACAACTCTTTCCACATCTTCCTCTGTCAAACTTCTGGTACACTGAGTGCAGACAACAGAAGGAGGCTTAGATATTTTCCAAAAAGGCGGTGGGGATCCTTGAGGGTACTGGATCCACCAAAGGTGAATATTTAATTCTGGGTAGCTAAATTAAAGTAGAAGGACTAGAGGTTGTCAGATCCAATATGTTTTTTCTCGGATCTGAGGAAGTCAGATCAAATCACTTTCTTTCGTTACTGGATCCAAGGGTGAGGTCGGATCTCTTTTTGCTCTCTTATTGGATATCTCCAAAGACATAGAAGAAGTTGAAGGTTTTAGAGACACGGTTTTTGTTTTAGGAGGTTTATTTATTTATTTTATTTATTTATTGATTGACATTTGTTAACCGGGTTTGTCCAACTGGGCTTGTGGCCCATTTTCAGTGGAGACCCAAGGAGAAAAGCTCCAGTAGTACATTTTTAAACAAGTACAATTTTAAACAATATTGATATAATAGCAGTTATAACAAAACGATTCACATATGTTGTGTTACATGCATAAAGTTAAAGTTGCATTAAAAAGAAGCTTAGTAACAATTTTACACTGATATAGTTCAATAGGTTAACAAAAAATGTTTTGTTTGTATAAAATTATGCAAATGCATAGTAGACACACTGGAGAGAGAGATGTAATGAGGTACTAAGTATGGTCCTTTGAGGGTACATAAAGGGAAGGAAGACTAGGTGGGGTCATGGCAAGGGCAGGTCCTGGAATTGAGAAAATAAGCTTTTAGTTCATTTTAAAGTGTGAGGTGTAGGAGATTGAACATAAATCAAGGGGAAGTTTGTTCCAAGCATGGGCAAGGGAGTGTTTGTAGAGTAGTTTGCCTACTGACCTTTTTGGGTGGTAGATATCAAGTAATTGTTGGTTAGAAGTACAGAGGGTCCGGGATGGGATGTAGATGGTGATAAGGAAGATAGAGATGGACAGAAGGAGGTTTTATAAAGAATAGAGTGTAGCATATGAAATTGATAAAATAGCAGAAATTGGGGAAGTTCAAGCCATTGAAGAGAGTTTAAAGAAATGTGGTGGTGTGTGTTATATGGGGAGTTAGTAATAAATCTGGCTATTTTATGGTAAGTCTGTTGGAGTTTGCTTAGAGTGGAGGCCTGGATATTGGTAAGAACTGGGGCGGCATACAAGAGGGAGAGGAAGAGGAGTGCCTGGCCCAGGGTAAGTCTAATTTCAGTGGTTAGGAATTTTTTGTTCCAATATAGCAGTTTCTGGTTTGTTTGTTTTTTTATACACTGCAGTATGTGTAGAATGAACTTTAGTTCATCATCGATAATGACCCCTAGGAGTTTTGTGTGGATATCAGGTTGGACAGTTGTATTGTTAGAAGATTTAATAAAAAAGGAGGTTTTGTGATGAGAAAGAGAACAGGGAAGGAAAAGTAGGAGTTTGGTCTTTTTGGGACTTAGGATCAGTAGGTTGTGAGAGAGCCATTGTTCAGTGGATAGTAGGGCTTGTTGCGTCAGGGAGTGTAGTTCAGGAATGTTATTAGAGATAGATATAAGTGTAGAGTCGTTGGCATACTGAATAAGGGAGGATTTTTTGCATGAGATGTAAAGATCATTGGTGAAGATTTTAAACAAAAGGGGTCCCAAGACGGAGTCTTGGGGAACACCAGTGGAGATGGGAAGGAAAGGTGAGGAGGATGAAAGCCATTTGACTGATTGCTCCCTGCCAGATAGATAACTATTAAACCAGGCAAGTGTGGAGGGGGATAGGTGGAGATTTGTGAGTTTGGATAGTAATAGAGGATGAGAGATAGTATCAAAGGCTTTGGAGAGATCTAGGAAGAGACAGGAAATTAATTTATTGCTATCTAGGGCCTCTGCAATGATATGAGTGAAGGAGAGGAGGGCAGTGGTGGTGCTGTGGTGAGGATGAAATCCATGTTGGGTAGGAGTAAGTAAGTGGTGTGTGAGGAGGTGATTGAGAAGCTGCGAGTGAATACATTTTTCTAATATCTTGGAGAGGGGGGACAGAACGGCAATGGGTCAGTAGTTTGAGGAGTCAGTGGAGTTTCCACCTTTATGGAGAGGGATAGTAAAGAAAGATTTCCAAAGGGTGGGGACAGTTGATTCCAGAATAGATTGATTAATTAGTATAGACATAGGATAGGCAACTGAGTCAGTAGCAAGTTTGAGGAATGTAGGAGATAGATTGTCAGTGGAAGGAGAGCAAGGTTTTAGCTTGAGTAGTAGAGATTTGATGTAAGTAATGGGAACTGGCTCAAAAGAAAACAAAGCTGTGTTAGTGGGACTTGGAGAGGTGGGTGTCGAAGTAGATTTGGCTTAGAGGTTACCAGATTTTGGATGGAAGAGATAAAGTGTTTATTCAGGAGGGTAGCTGTTTCCTGAGAGGAAGAGTTAGGGTATGGGGAGGGATTAGAGGGCTATCCAGGATAGAGGATGTTGAGAGTTGACCACAATTTTGAGGATTGGATTTGTTGTTGAGCTGAGCAGAGCTATAGTATAACTTTTTGTCATTAGTTGTATGTTATTTTTTGCAAGGTTCCTCAGTTGCCTGTATTTTTGAAGAAGAGGTGGTTGTTTAGTTTTAGTCCAGGTTTTCTAAGCACTATCTCTTTGTTTCATAAGGGACCTAGTCTCCTTGGAGAGCCAGGGAGCATGATTTGATTTTACTCTGATCTTCCTAGAGGGACTAAGGAGTTTAGAGTACTCATGAAGATGCTATTGAAAGTGCTTACAGGATCATTTAGGGGGAGGTGTTTTAGGATGGACCAACCTATGTTGTGGAGAATGGAGTTAAATTGAGATTAATTGAAAGTCGATAGTTTTCGACAGTATTTGATAAGGTTGGGTTTAGGAATATGGGAGTAGTGTCTTAAGACGGTGGTAGGGAGATGATCACTGAGGGAGTCAGGTAAGGTGGCAGGATTGTCGTATTGGTGGGGGGAATTGGTAAGGATCCAGTCTATGATGGAGCTGGAAGTGGAATGTTTACGGAAGCAAGTGGGAGATGTTATAAGTTGGTGGATGCCATGTAGGTGGATACTGAGTTGGGGGGAGTCAGTTGTGAGTTTGGACCAATCAATGTCGACATCACCAAGGATGTGTCTCATATGGTATGTTGTGGGAGAACCAGGATATGATGTTTTCAAGAATGGGCAGATTGTTACCAGGAGGAAGGTAGATAGAGGCAATTGCAAGTTTTTTGTGGGGATTCAGATGGCAGCTAAGGATGATGATTTCAGCTGGAAGGAAGTCAGGAACTGGGGAAGGGTAAGTTGAGAGGTTAAGGTTTTTGAGTACAGGATGGCCACGCCACCCCCTTTTTTTACATGTCTATCAGATCGGAAGATATTATAACCTGGTGGGGAGTATTTCACTATTTGAGATTTGTGGCTTGAGCCAGGTTTCAGATAGGTAGAGGATGTGAGGGGTATTGAGAGTTATCCATGAGTGCAGCTCAGTAACTTTATTTGCTAGACTCTGAATATTCAATGAGTAAATAGTTAAGTATTTGGATGGAGATGACTGTTGTGACTGAGGTTGGTGACTGTTAGAGGAGTAAGATGGGGGCAGTGTAGAGGTAGTTTTGGGGATAGTGAGGGTGGGGAGAGAAGAAGAGGGGCCAGGGTTGGGATGGATATCTACAGAACAAAGTAGGTTTTTAGTAAGGAGAGAGTGTTTAGTAGATGCTAGATGGAGTTTGTATAGTTTTGACTTAGCTTTATGGGAAGGTTTAAAAACCTGTATTATGGAAAGTTTATATAGACTTGAGGTAGTAAAGAGATTAGGGGAGATAGTAAAAGATGAAGTAGTTGGATATATGCTGTGTGAGTGAGAAGTTGGTGAACATAGGAGTAGGTCAGAGAGATTGGAGTGGTAAGAGGTGGAGACAGAGAGGATAAGGAGTAGTGTAGAAGATATTAGAAAATAATACATGTTGGAATAAAATATGGTCAGATAGAGTAGGTAGAGACAGTGGTATAGAGGAAGTGGCGTTGACAAGATTGACAGATTAGTAAGGTGGTTGTGGCAATAGGCAGGAAGTGGAGTTGTAGTGGCTAGTGGGACAGGAAGGGGAGGGATAGTTAGGTATAAAGGTAATTGTAATGGGGGTAGGGGAGCGAACGGAGCAGGGCTAGCACCCTGGTCAAGATGAAGTCAGAGAAACAACCAGAAAAAGATAGTAAAAAACTAGCTTGAGAGACAAGGATTTAAAGTTTCTAAAGGTACAGTCACCAGAAATAAATAAAAAAGAAATAAAATATGAGCAGAAGTATGCTTACAAAAGGACACGGGCCTAAAGCTACACAAGTAGATTTACTTGAAGCAAACCTAGTGCTGTATGGTTAAACTAAGCTACAAGAGAGAGGGGCTTCGGGGGTGAGGTCTTACTAGCATCTAAAAGCAGGGCAAAAAATAAAAAAACATTAATATGCAAGAGTCTGAAAACAGTAAAATAGGGCAGGTGCACTAGCAAAGGCAGTTATGAGTGAGGATAGAAATGAATTCAGGGAAGGGTAAATTACAGAACAGGAGAATATACACAGAAACAGTATGAGGATAGTGGCTAAACAAAGAGAAAGGATAGGAGCTGCTGGCGTCTGCTTTTCGTGGCGACTAGCAAAAAAAAAAACACTGTAAATTCTTGTTGTGTTTATAAATTCTGGCATTAATTAAAAGATTAGCTTATCATGTAGTAGTTATTCACTGGGACACATACTTCAGTGGTATTATTTTAAGCTTAAAATGGTGGCTTCCAGACTGATAGAGTTGCAGGGTATCTGTTAAGGTCCTCAAACCTGTGTTGCCTGTACTGTGGCCAGGAGAAACCTGAAGGGAAAAATCCACTAAGGCTATAAAAACAGAGGGGAGGGGGATTAGTTATGAGCAAGTAATTCAGGAAAAGATCGAGAGACAAAAATACCATGGGTAGAGAGAAAAAAGTAATACAGGTAGGCAGAGGCAGTATACCAAGCATTAATTTCCAGTTTTATCTCCAGATATAGTCTCTTCAAATGGTGAGGGCAGCAAGCCCTTTAAAATAAGTTTATTTTTACATTCAACCAAAGCTCTGGGGTTGAATCCATGGCAAATATAGTAGCCTTCTTGGAGATAAAAGTCCTCCCAGGCAATGTGCACACATTGTGTGGGCATCCAATAAGGGAAATTTATGCCCACACTTAACAACAAAGGTCAACACAATTGCTGTATGCAAACGATATGGCATTACAGGTAGACTCTGAGCAAGAACTCCAGCAAAGTATAGAGCAATGGAATGCAAACCTGAAGGCACATGGGATGAAACTAAGCACAGACAAGACAGGGGCAATGGCAACAAACTGGGGAAATCAGAAGAAGCTGAGAATTGAGATAGAAGGAAAGACAGTGGAACAGGTAAATAGCTTCAAGTATCTGGGAGGGATGGTTGAGGAGAAGGGAAGTCTGAATGAAGAGGACAAATCTGGAATCAGTGGAGCTGCAGCCAACTGGCATAGATATCAGGTGTAGTCTATGACAGAAGAATGCCAAAGAAGCTGAAAAGTAAGGTGTACAAGACAGTGGTCTGACCAGTACTGCTGAATGGTACAGAAACCTGGGCAGTAAAGGCAGAGAAGATGAAGAAGCTAGAGGTGATGTAAATGAAGTGCCTGAAAAGGGTGGTAGGATGCACTCTGAGTCAGACGTATAAAGAAAGATGTAAGGGCAGACGCCAGAGTAGCTCCAACTGCAGAAAAGATCAAAGAGGACAGATTGCAGTGGTTTTAAGTAGAATCATGGAGTGCAAACTCTAGGCATCTATCCTTGGCACATCTACTCCACCACTCAAACTTCCCTAAACATTCAATACCATTTATTATAATACTGTGCCATAATCTGAATATGCATCTACCTAAAATATAACGCCAAAGGTAACGTTAGGAGATTCACATCTCTTTAGCCCTGTATACAGTATTCCAAGGTGATGCAAAGTATTTCTCTTTTACCAAACTGCAACGTCCTTAGACAGTCACCTATTCTCTCACATTACTACCTTACCTACCAGGCACTTTATTATGTTCCACTTCTTTGAACGTCACATCCCCAGCCTACATCCACTCTCTCTCCATGTAGGTTTTCCACACCTTTCTTCACTTTAGCAATACTCTGCATAATTCTGAACTCCATACTCCTTCATCCTTAAGCTTGTCATAAAACTCTTCTTTTTATCAAACTTCCCCAGTTCTCTCTCCTGCCTAGGCTTTCTCTATCTAGACCAAAACACTCCCCCCATAACCTTAACCCCTCTCCCATAATCTCTCTCCTTTTAAGTCCAGTTCTCCTCATACCACACAATGCCATTTGTCCATCTTGTCTCTTTCCTACCTGCCTTCTTCATATCCATACCCTTTAAATCTCGCCAGTCCACACATTCTTCCTGTTAAACACCACCTCCCCTTTTTTCAAGTGCTGAGCTGACTCCCGATTCAGTCACTTAGCCATTATCTGTAATTCAACTTTTTCCGCATCCTCCCATATACTCAAATTCCCTTTCTAGAGTAATCTGAAACATTCTCGTCCAGACCTCCACGGCTCTTTGCCATTTATGGCAAAACATACAGCCAAGCCCAGCACATATGCAGATTCTCACTCCCTTATTCATACGCCTCATTAACGCACGGCATCCCATCCTTCTCTATCTAAGCAAAGTCATGTACTACAGATGGCTCAGGCGCTTGTGCAGATCCCCTACTGGGCCTACCTTCTCCAGACTCCGACATACCACACCTACCCCTAGAAAGCTGCATCTTCCTGCCCCATATCACATTTTCTTACCCAGCTTTTCCTTAACTGTCTCATTCCTTCATTATTGTGGAACCAGTAAGTTCCGTTAGATTGGTTCAATTTCTCTTTCTTTTTAGACATTCAGCCCACTTTCTATACCATTACTAGCTACACCTCTAATTCCATTAATTTTTTGGCATCTCCTCTGAGCTGTTACCTACTGTTCAACATTTCAATCCATAACCTCCTCATTTCTTCAGTATAACACACTTTCTTAACTCTTGAAAACTTTAAAGCCACTCTCTGTTACATCTTTAAAAATATCTTTAGCCACATTTATAGTTATTTCCTGCCAGCTCTATATCTGCTTCATCAAAAAACTATAGCCTATCTCCTATCCCCAGCATGAGTTCTTCTAGGGTAGATGGTTTCTTTGACTGAAAGAAACCTTCCAGCCTTTTCTGTAATCCCCTTTTGGGTAAGCCATCCCAACAGGATTACTTTCTCTCCTTCTGCTTTGCTGTCTCCCACTTCATCCAGTACAAATTCTCATTCATCCCACCTTACAATGACTGAGACATGCTGAATGTTACTACATACCTTAAAAAAGTCAACCATGTCCCACCCTTCATCCTATCTATTCACACTTTGTTTTATAATTAATACCTTTCCCTCGCCATACAAATGTATTATATATTGTTTTAATTTCTTTCAACCAGTTATCTGCTGGTAATGCTCACCCTGCCCCTTTGTATGTACACAACAAAGGAGTAATCATTACCTGCACTATATCTTTCCTTTCTTCTATTCAGCCACTCTCCCACTGTGCTGGTTAAAAAAACCTTTAATCTTTTGGCACAATTAATTCCTCCTAATTCTTCTCCTAGGTGCTCCCATGCACACACCTCAATACCTAAATATGTCTTTTTTCCAATTGTTCTTGGCAGGACAAACTGCATAACAACTCTTTTCCTGGTAACATCACTGTTTTATTTTTGGGGTGAAATGTTATTCCAGAAACATTTCCAAATTTCTAAAACACTCCCCTGAACCCTGGAATGGCACAGCACGTGCCTTCTACCACTAATGCATACACATCTGCAGAGATTTAAAGTGCTTCTTTTTCTGAACTTCTCCCCCCACTTTTTCTAAATATATTCTCATCCTCTGCACCAGCTCCTTTATCACCGTCTGGAATACGCAGATCGACACACAAGACAATATTCTTGTCTGGCACCTTTGTGCAATTTAACACGTCCAAGAAACCTCAGTCACTCTCCACAAAGTGCTGAAAAGAGATCTTATTCTGCCCAAAACTCTCAACTTGTGATCATATTAATGTTTGATGAATTTAGTAAATACAAAGTAAAGAATGTTGTCTATCATGATCCTCAGTGAAGAATAAGACACTATCTGGGGCATGCATACAGAGATGCTACAGATAAGCAACTTCAAAAGTACTCTGTTGTTTACAGTTAGTGTTCTGTAGGTAATACATTTTTATTTACAGACAACTCTGAAGACAGATGTCACAAAACTATGTGGAAAACTTACTGAAGGTTGGGTTTGTTTATACTGCATATATTTACAGTTTCATGTGTTGCAGGTTTTTGTTTATGTGTAACTGCAAAGGCACACATTTTATGTAACTGCTAGTGCTGCATTACATACATGTAAAACTTGTGAGATATCAATAAATACCATAACACTTAAAAAAGTAAATATGTATAACCTCTTTTTGAAGTGTATGTTATATGTTAATTTGGTGTCATGTAGTTTTAATCGCAGACTTTGGATGATTAAAACAACGGCATTCAGATGATTAGATTTAGTTGTTATTGCTTGTACCTTGAAATGGTCACACTGTGAATTAGATGTCCTTTCAAGTTGCTGCTTTTATTTGAAGAGGAATACATACTGCAGATGGTCTTACTAATGGTGTAATTCCATTCTGGTTAAAAAAGGAAGGCACAGTACTTTTGATGAAAATGGCCTGCATTCAGCATGTAAGTATCAGGCCAGGAAAGCTGTGTCAGCGTTCTTATGGTTACATCACTGTGATTAAAAAGCAGTCGATTAACTATCTGCTTCTCTTCTGTTTGCCAGTCACAGCCTAAAGGCGAACGGCTAGAAGGAACTTTGTTTGCATATATGCGTTTTCCTGTTTAACAGTACATGTGAGTGAAACAGTGTCACAAAATACTGCCATATGTACTTTGTGGACAGCCTAAAACTTTCTCCAAAACATGTGGCCAGGAATGATACTTTTAAATACCAGTTTGGAAAGTCATACAGCAGTCTTAATTCACGACCACGATTCTCCTAAGATAACATCTGATGACCAAGCATCTATTTCCAGATGGGGAATAAGATAGTCTTGTTAAGGGTCTGGGATACTCTTTTCCTCATAGAAAAGCACCGGTGGTCCGTAAATGGTCCAGAATAAGACTGCAAGGTAGCCACTAACCAAGGACAAATCTGTGAGAACATCCTGGAAGGAAAGGTTAATGAAGTGTACATTAAACAAATGAAGCAGCTCTGCTGACATATTAGTGATTCTTCTGTCCTGAGAAGGAATCCAACTTTGTATTCATGAAAAAAGAGTCTCAAAAGTAAATGAGATGATTTCATAATGATCTGTTAAAACAGATATGTTTGTGGCTGCTAGAAACTACTCATTTATTTATTGAGGACTCTTGGGTTGAACCTGTCATGGGTTGCATTTTTTATTATATATTATTTTTATATATTATTTTTATATATCTGCAAAAAAGCCAAACCTATCTGCATGATACCACTGTTGACCTATCACAGATGTTTATTATACTCACTGCTTGTATCTGTGGATCTGCCTTTCTAAACCACACTTTGTGCCCCCTCCAAGTCCACAGATGTGGTACAAGGGAAAATGACAACACTGTACACTATTCTAGGGAAAATGACAACAATGTAAATTATTCTAGGGAAAATGACAACAATGTAAACTATTCTAGGGAAAATGACAACAATGTAAACTATTCTAGGGAAAATGACAACAATGTAAACTATTGTATCAGACAGAAAACAAGCAGAAGCCAATGAATAAACGTCATTTTATTATGTTATATGATCGCAAACATGTTTTACTCAGTACACAAAAAGCTGGAACAGAAAATTATAATCAAGAAAAGACTTAAAGTATAAGCAAACTCTAAGTGGGGATTCCTACACTGACAATATTTGTATTCTTTATGATACACAAAATACAAGCGGACACTGAAAGAAATAGGTAGTCTGATGTCATTACTATGTAAATGCAGTAACCATAACAAGACATGATGGATAAACTAGTATATTATTACACAACACAGGAGAACAACTACATGATACATATGAGGACATAATAAGACCTAATGGCATATTCCAATATGTCACGGACATGTTACAGTGTTACTTTGAGCCTAAAATTAATATAGAATATTAATAGGTTCAGAAGTGCAAAACAGAAAGCTACACCCACAAGGATATACTATATTATACTGAGGGCACAAACCCATATTGTGAATTCACTCAGATTATCACAGATGTAAAGACACAAATAATACAGACATGCTATAATAACAAGAAAAGGAGAGAGGCAGTAGTTAAGATGAAATGACCCAAGACAAGTTGCTAGATTTTTGCAAATTCCTGATGTTTTAAAAACACTGCCAGAGAAAACTGAAGCAAGTAAGTGTGTGGTACAGTTATGCACTGAGTAACACTGTCACCCTACAGCAAGAGGTCACTGTTTCAGTTCTCAGCAGGAATGCCATGTGCATACCTCTCAACCTCCAGGGAAGTAAATACTGCGAGAAGAAATAATCAGGGAATTGTTATGGCTAGGCTTGTACAGGCCCTAGGGCCGATAGCCTAGTACCAACCTATGAACCTCTAAGAGCAAGAAGTATGGACAAAGGCACAAATAATAGGGGGACAAAGACCTAAAAAGTATCGCTTTTACAAACTTAGAAAGTTGACAGAATAACAGGTTTTGCATTAGCATGAATTTTCTGAAGGATATGAAGTCTGAAATTCAAATGTGTGCCATTATTTTATGACTTCAGTCCTCAGTGATTTGTCAGTTATTTTCCAGACAAAAAACACAGTTTTATGAGAAACAAAGTATGAAGCAAAAATCTGGACATTCTGCGAAAATCTGGACAGTTGAGTGCTATGGCCATATATGTAGAGTCTACATGTCCTCCCTGTGTTCATCTAGGTTTTCTTGAGGTGCTCTAATTTGCTCCCATATTCCAAAGATGTGTTAGAGGTAAATGGGGGACTTCTAGATTGTCCATAGACATGTGTACACTCATATGTCTGACATGTTTCCCCCATTACCTCGTGCAATCTTTAAGACAACGGTGGCTGTTAACAGGTTCTCTATAAAAGTTAGCTGTGATGGAACAATAAAGAAGTTAAACCTGAAGCAAAAGGATAGTTAAAGAAAAACAAATTGAACTGAGTGAAGAAAACAGAACAAAAGTACCACAGATGACAGACTAAGCTATAAAAACAGTACAGATACTGTGGTAGAAACCATAAAGTATCCTTATAAAGTATATCATTTAGCAAATAAGTAATAATATAGATTTAATGGCGTCAAGAGTAAGGAGGAAGCCCTGTTGAGCAAACATGACCTAGATTTTATTAGCTCCATTAATACTTCAGAAAGACCAGTAAAAAAGATTGAATGTAGTAAATATAAAATTGTTAATAAAAGCAGAAGCACAGCAAAGACTGTTACTGAAGAAAAAAAAGTAACCTGAGTGAAGCAGACAAAGAAAAAGAGATAAATAACGCAGAAAAGGCACAGTTACAAAAACTGGTGCCGAAACTCTGGCAGAGAGTATCCTGATAAGAGACATGCCCTGGCCTTATAATAAATCTGTGTAAATGAAACATGATAAGAGTGTACAACTATAATAAAAAGCAACAATAGACAACACAGAATGGAAAGACTGATGTAATGGCGTCAGCTGCATGTTTTATACCCCTGACGACCTGATGTCATGGAAGAAGGGACAGCAACCGACGCAGGACCCAAGACTTTGTTAATCAGGCCGACTGAGGGCAACCTGCAAGCAGATAACCCAAATGCAATGACTGCAACAGTGAAACACGAAGAACATCATACAGGCCAAAGAGGCAAAGACAGCCAGTACTGTAAAAGATAAATCTGCATGTGAAGAATATGTCATATCAAAAGGACAACAAAGCAGCTAGATAAGGTTATAGCAATAAAACCCCTTTATAGATTCATAGGTGTTTACTAGGCTAATGACCACAAGAGCCTTTTTAAGCCTAGCCATGCATCCCAAATTTCTGACAAGTTCTGTTACCCTTGATAAGTGTAAGCAGGGGCTTGGGAGATGAATCATTTACAAGCAGGGGCCTGGGAGATGAACCATTTACAAGCTGCCTGTGTCCATTTGGGACATAAATGCCAAACCAGAGATAAATTTCTTGTTCCCCATCCAATTGTCCAAGTTACACATGAACTGAGTTAGGGAGGAATTCTGCTTTACATGGATGAGGAGCCAATTCCAGAGACAGGGTAGTCTCTGGGATGCATACCTGAATCTCCAGGAGGTCCTATTTATATCTCAAGAAAAGTTTTTAAGTCTTTAGAACAGGTAATTCTGGTGCTATTTGCTTTGCGGATATACAGGAGGTCCGTTAGAGTGGGGTCCAACAATGCCCTGCATGCCAGGCATAGATCTCCCCTTAACAGCCTATAGGAGGCAGAATACATGTATAGGGCCTTGAGGCAGTCTGCATAGGACATGTTACTTATGCCCTGTATTGTTTTACTGAGAAACCTCTGTGGACATTCCAATTGTTGGATATGCTTGGTTAGGTACATACCAAAGGGGGCATGCACTCAATGACAGAGTTGATGAATGCTGAATACAGTGGAACAATGACTTCCTTGGACCTAGATCCTATACCTTTGTTTAGAAGTTGTGCAACACAGAATGATTTCTTCACTACTGTAGACACATGATGGTCAAAGGCTAGATTACTGTCTATGTGTGTCCCTAAGTCTTGACTACAGGGTCAGCTCTAAGGGATGTGTGTCAATATGATAGTTACAAGAGGTGGATGACTTCCCAAATGATACTATTATGCATTTCTTGGCATTTAGTTTTATTCCACCAGTTGTTTGTCTGTGTCAGCCCTTCCTGGAGAACATTTGTGTCAGTGTGGGATACAATGACAGCTTCTAATTTGAAATCATCTGCAGATTTAGTCAGCCAGAGACCAATGACATCAGCCTTGACTTCAGAGAAGTAAATTCCAAACAGGAGTGGTCCCAGGACAGATCCTTGAGGGGTTCCACTTGTGACTGGCCTCTTTGTAGAGGTGGACTCCCTAATTCAAAATTTCTGGGTCCTTTCTGTGAGTCAGTTGGCTATCCACCAGGTGACATAAGGGTTTGTACCCAACTCTTGAGTTTGTCAACAATGCCCGAGTGGGGTATTGTGTCAAATGCCTTGGCCAGGTCAAGGTAGGCAGTGTGAACCATTCTGCCCTCATCAATTGCTTTGGTGACGTTCTCAAAGAAATCCACCAGGTTGAGTAGGCATGGTCTGTCCTTGATGAAACCAAAGTGGGTTGCATCCAGTGTCTGAAGGTTTACTATATCATTATGGACCATTTCCATGATAATTATTTCCATGGCTTTGCATAAGAGACTAGTGAGGCTTATGGGTCTGTAATTTCCAGGGTCTGCAGATGGTCCAACTTTGTGGGCTTACAGCTAGGACCCAGGAGGTTATGAGCAGTAAGGTCACCTCCACAAAGAGGCTGGTCATCAGTGAAGCCCCTCAGGGCTCTGTGCTAAGCCCACTCCTCTTTGGCATCTACTTCTCGGAGGTAAAGCTAATGTCAAATGCCTCTGGCTGACCAAGTTCATAGAGAATTGCAAACTGGGAGCTGTTAGTGAACCCCCCCCCCAGAAGAAACCCCCCTTCAAGAAGGTCTAACACAGGTAAACGCTTTGTGCCAAAGACATGGCTTAAAACTCAATGCCAAAAAATGCATTATGGCAAGTTTTGGAAATTCAGGCACCCCAGGTAACTACATCATCAATATAACACCCCTAAAAGTCGATTCACTAGTCAGAGGTCTGGGAACTGATGTAGATAGTAACCTAACCTTTCACCACCATGATTTCAAGATAGTAAGAAAATCCTTCTATGTTGCTCAACTTATAAGCAAGGGCATGGTATCTATGTTCAGAGAGATCATCTTACCACTGTATGTGGCCCTTATCAGGCCCATCAAAGAGTATAATGCCCCCTTTAGTATGTACCTGACCAGACACATGCAGCAACTGGAAAATCTACAAAGGTTCCTTACAAAAAGAATACATGACGTAAACACAATGTCCTATGCTGATCACCTCAAAGCTCTGTCTATTCAATCAGTATTATATAGACTTCTGAAAAGGGGTCTTTGCCTAGCGTACAATATATCCTCTTGACCCTGTTTCAATTAATCTTTTTCACATCTGCAAAATAAACAGCATCAGAACTACTAGATTAAAAGACATAAATTTTGCTTGCGACATAAACTGGACATGTTGGAGACACAGATACGTTTCTCAGCGAATTACCATTCTCTGGGACAGGCTCCCCATCCATGTGAAGTAGTTTTCCTCCCTAACCCTATTTAAGTGCAACTTGGACCAATGAATGGGTAATCAGAAATTCACCCTTGGTCTGGTGCCTGTTGTGATGCTCCTGCACTGGCCCAGTAATTAAGGAGCCTCAATCCTCACTACTAGCACCAGTGAGGGATGTGCACATTGGAAGGATGACAAGTACAAACACAGTAAAGTACAATTTCCCTTAAGAGCATACAGAGATAACAGTCAGTCTGGGGCTGGTTTCTGCCTCTTTCTCCAGATCCCCAATAAGACTCCCCACTGGCACAGCTATAGGGATAAGATCTCAGCCAAATGGCCAAGCTAAGACCTCCAGCACCCTCTCTGTCCGACCAGTGCTTCCTGTCCCTGCCCAAGTAGCTGACTCACACACACTTTGAGATTTGATTGATATACAAACGCACACACACCTGGGAGAGGCTGGCACAGGGTTACTAGCTATTCCTACTAGCTATTCACCCTTCTGCCCAGACTATAACGTAGTACCAGCTGCCACCAGCCACCCTTACTTATCAGCTACTATAAGGCCCTTACCAAAGGGTGTCCAATCCTACTGTGTAATGTTACTATCATCCAAATGGTAAGTGCGACCAAGACTTGCAAGGCTATTTAAGAGTGGCCTGTACAGTGTCACCAAATACATAAGAGCTTAAATATCTCTAAACAAACCAGCCACAATTAAAAGGTTTAAATATATTTAATAATAAATAATAAAAGAACAAGACAATACTCAATAACTAAATACAGTCAAAACAGAGTTCAGAATCACAGGAAATATTTTAAAACAACATTGCAGGACAGTCTCAAATAAATACAGAAAACATCTAAACTAATATTTACTATATTCCTAACTATCTCTAAAAGAAATACTATACCTAAATAACTTACTTACAGAGCAAGGCAAATTGCAGATGAGAAGTGCTGAATGAATGTTTCTAGGTCCAAAGACAAATACAAAATGCACAATTTCTGAGAGTTCCCAAATTAATATCAAAACATTAGTGCTGGGTCAGCTGGATGACATCACTATTTGTCACCTGTCTCCAGTTCCCAGGCTAAACAGATAACATAATTTAACATTTCTCTGTGAAAAATACCTCTCTCTCAGAAGTTTGCCTAGAACTGGAAGTCGTAAAACAGTTAAACACTTTTACATTTTAGACCTAGTAATTATTTCTGTTTCAAGACAATATAAAACCCTCTAGCTCTAGACATCCTGTATCTTTGCATTAACTAACTTTTATAGCACAGTTGTAAACAAGTTCAACTTATTTTCTTGAAGTTTTGCAATTTAACTCTGTATGTTCCAACGTCTACCATTAAAACACATATCTGCACAGGTATATAGTTTATACACATTTCTGCTCTTTTCCAGTAGGATACACTGTGGGTACATTCTTGAAGCTCAGTACATAACATACAGTTTAACACATACTTCTGCACCGGTAGTTTAATATCCACATAACATATAGTTCTCATACATTTGTAAGACAAGCCTATGGATCATATTAATATTCACAAATGACATATGATTATTTACAAAATTCCAGATAGCTGGGCTGGCAGCCTCACACCTATGTTTCTGATGGACAGAGGCAGTCAGTAAATTACTCCCTATAAAAATCTAATTTGTTGGTCATATTTGGGTTGCACGACTAGGTGTATAAGGGCCCTAATGGTCATTAGTCTAGTACACCTGTAAACCCATGAACCTAAGAAAACTCATTCAAACCTTGCTAATTTAAAATGTTACTTCACTGTAGGCATTAGGGTGAAAAAGAAGGTGAGAAAAAAATATTTTTCATCGTATTGCAGGACAAAAGAACAAACATGCTAAGTTATTCCACAGCCAAACAATAAGTGTGGTACAAACAGTGAACAGTAGAAAATAAAATGAACTGGACTGATACTGATTCGGCAGACAATTCGATGAGTATGAACAAATATTTAATGTCATCTGCGGTGGTGGTGCTGCGGTAGCGTTGTCGCCTCACAGTTAGACGTTGCCCGTTCGATTCTCAGTTAGAGCATCTTCTGTGTGGCGACATGCATGAATGGGTGTTCCTTCGTTGAAGGTTGTGCATTAGGCCCGGCAAGCCAGCACGTAAAACTCTACTGCCAATCAATAGCGGACCAGAGTTCAGCTGTGGCGACCCCTAACTGGGAAAAGCCGAAAGACAATTAGAAGGCAAACTGCACACAGAACAAGGTGATCCATGTAGCACCGCCTCACAAAGCATCATCTTTCTCTTATTAAAAAGGTAGAAGGAAGCAGAATATGATGTAAATATCAACTCACTAAACTTGATATAACACAGTCAAGATGAAGGAAAACAAGGTGAACTGAGTGAAGGAAATGATGAAGCATGTATAAATGGTGCAGAAAGGTGACACAGTTATAAAAGGCACTTCAGATTCCATCAGTATGAGGATACCTTTTCCAGAGTAATACCTACATGGACTTTTCTTGCCTTACTGTGCATCACCTATTAATTCATTTCTTCAGTACTTACACCATGTGTTTTTCCTATGACACCATCTAAGTCTAAAAGTCGATGTAAAGTCTGAAGCCAGGATTTATAATGACGTGAGAGAAGCCACTAATGCACCTAATGACGACCATAGCTGCCATAATAACCAAACTAAATGGAACGAAGATGTTCAGACAGTTGAACCTCAGACCACCCTAACAGCAGAAGCATCCCATACTTCACAGTGCATACAGTTTAGTAAGACACAAAAGACTGATCTTCAGGATTAATCCTGCTTCTAAGAGTACTGATATATTTCAGCATGTAAGTCAGCAAGATATACCAGGAATTAAAAGATTAGCAATTCCACTGATAATATTAGAGGATATGGCAGGGATGAAAAAGAATGTGGAGAAACTGACAAAACTGCAAAAAAAGGTCCCATGGGTGATGGTCTTACGATTAATCTTAAAACTCATTATTATGCCTGTCAAATAAATGTTTTTCTTTATGTTATATTCTTAAATAGTAACAAGCAATCTGCCTCAAAGAGAATAAAAGAAATAATCTTTCACTTCCAACCAATGCAAAATATATTAATAGTCTTTTTATGAATGGCTGGTTACAGTTCTAGGTATTGAAAAAACTTCAAAATATAATAATAAATGCATTAAGATAGTTACTGAAGAAAATGCTCTTATTTTGGCATAAAAACAGTAAGAGCACTGATAAAAATGAAGTAGTTGTGCTAAATTTACACAGCATCATCTAGATATAAAAGTCCTGCTAGGTTAAAATTGGATGAAGACACTGTGACATCCCCTCTCTGGGCCAGTAATCACGGTGCCTGAATCCTCACCACTGACACCAGTGAGGGTTATTTACTTGGAGAAAAAACAGATCTACACAGTATTTCCAGATGCAGCTCTCTGCATCAAGCACAATTTTCCTTAACAGCACACAAGGAATACTCCCAGACCGGGGTCTGGGTTTCCCTATCTTTCTCTCCAGGCCCGCAGTAAGACTCCCCACTGGCACAGTAAGACTCCCCACTGGCACAGCTACAAAGCTGAGTCCTCAGCCGAGTGTCCAAGCTAAGTCCTCCACCACTCTATCTGTGAAACTAGTGCTCTGTGCCCCTGCTACAAGCAGCTGACACACACACTTTTTGAGATTTGATTTTCACACACACAAATATACACACATACACACACACACACACACACATACACACACACACACCTGGAAAAGGCAGGCACATATTTACTAGCTATGCCCCTGTGCCCAGAATATAAGGTAGTTACTGCTACCTAACACTCTAAAGCCAGCTATTCTAAGGCTCTTAAAAGGATACCCAATTATAGTGAAATTAATACTAATAGAAATAGTAATTTTTAACCAATGTGGTAAGGCTTTCAGAAGTGGTCACAGTGTCGCCAAATAAATATAAGTACAATCAAAGGTTAAAATATTCTCTAAAAAACCAGCCATAATGAAAAATTTAAATATATTTAATAATAAATAATAAAAGAACACAAAAATACTAAATATCTACTTACAATAAACACCAGAGTTTCATTTACAGGAAATACTAAAATAACACAGATGAACAGACTCATACAGATACAGAAAAACAGTACTTAACTAATCTCACTATATTTTCATGACTTCTCTAAAGAATTACTATTACCTGGTTACTTACTAAAGCAAGGCAAGATGAAGTGTGTGAGAGCGCTTTCTATGTCAGGTTTCTAAAAACAGACTGCTCTGAGTCTTCAGTCTCATCTACTACTAAAATACTTTTCTGCTGGATTACAGAATGACATCACATTCATCTGACTTCTAGTTCTCATACTACACCCTTTACTATAGGTTGACAGGACTATTGCAGCTTCTGGAAGTCAGAAAACAATTTCAACACTTCTACCCTTTCAGGGTAGCAATTAGTTCACTGCTAAGAACAATACAGAAGGCTTCCTAGTACAGACTTTTTGACCCTGGCTGGATTGAGAACTGTAAGATACAATCTTTATTGCCTAAACCAGGTAATTTAAGTTCAGACTATTTTCCAGAGTCAGCTGGACTGAGATAAAGCTCTCCTTTTCCAGTATCCTCTGTTACAATATTTTGATAGTTATAATACAGTCTGACATACAGGTGTATTTCTCTTTTTTGTCCAGCCGGATCCACTGTTGGTACATTTTTTAAAAGAACACAAAAATACTAAATTTCTATTTACAATAAACACCAGCGTTTCAATCACAGGAAATATTAAAATAACACAGATGAACAGACTTGCACAGAAACAGGAAAACAGAACTTAACTAATCTCATTATATTTTCATGACTGCTCTAAAGAATTACTATTCACTCGTTACTTGCTAAAGTAAAGCAAGATGAAGTGGGTGAGAGCTCTTTCTATGTCAGGTTTCTAAAAACAGACTGCTGTGAGTCTTACAAATGCGTTTTCAATACAAGCACCTGTATATAAATGATATATAATTCTTTACAAAACTCCAGCTAGCTATGCTGTAATATGTTACACATCCACTACTCTACTTCTCCTAGAATAGCTGGCAATACCTCACATCATCAGAGACACCATAAGACTTGATATGATACTTGGCAAGATGTAAGAACACCACAGAATCAGTACATACAGCAGAAGGCCTCTGTCAGGTGTTAAGTAAAAGAAAGCTTCTTTCTCAGTTTGGCCAAAGGGATTGTCTATGAATGTAGGCATTTTCATATGCACATATTTGCAAAAAAACTTCACATTATTCATGAATCCCAAATGTTTTGGAGCCTATACAGTCACTGGTCCAAAGGCTAAGCCTACACGACTTAAGAAATAAGACAAAGCCTTTAAGACTGTAGCTGTGTGAGTTTTGTAGCACAGTATAAAAAGGAAAAATAATGTTACTAGCATTGTCATGACATCCTGTGAGTTCAACAGCAAAATGAGATATATTGTTAAATCAGTTAAATATGTGAAAAAGGGTGCAGGCTACACCTCAACGAAAAACAAAGACATAGATAACACAAATGAAAGAGACACTAGTGCACAGAAAGTAAGATAATAATGCATTAATGATACTTGTCACAATATAAGGGGATAGGGATCCTGAAATTAAAATATTAAAAGGATTTTCAAAATGTTAACAAAAAAATAGCAGCCTCAAAGAATGTAAATTGCTTAGAAAAGGCTCTAGATATAGCAAAGAAATTCCAGAGGAGGAGTTAATAGAAAGATGAAGGACATTTAGAATAGTTAAAGCAAACTCCTTGGTAAACAAAATCTTTGCATTTATGCCTGGGAGTTTACTATGGTCTTAGGCTGGTAAGACTTAGGCAGCCATGTTTAAAAACTTCCCAGGTTGCATAGCACTTCCCCCTTTACCCACAGTGCTGTGTGAGTTAGGACCAGTGTCCAGATACCCTTAATGAAAGACTGGACCACATCTCCTGATCTCCTTACTGCGTGTTAAGGGCAGTCCCATCTCTTAATGGCCCCAAGATACCATTGCTACTTTTACCATGTTTTTTGTGCGTTTTGATATATGTCATAAATCTGATCTATTTAATTAGCTTTTCAGTCACTACCAACTACAGAATCTTAACTAGTACTTTCAGTTATTCTGTCTTAATTTAAAATTGTCACACACAATGGGAAAATGGTGTACAGTGATGGAAAAAGGACTGTTTGCTTTGTCTTTATCTTACTGTCAAATGTGCAGTTTACTGTTAAAGTTTCCTTTGCTAACCTACAGTTAAGCCCCTTCATATCAGAGTGGGATGCAACTTATTATTGTATTGTTATATGTAAAAAAATATATATCCCCTTCATTTGACTGACTTTCCAAAATGCCGAATGTTATATGGCCAAGACCATATGACTGACATTTCAGAAGATCGAACAATGTTAAGGGAGACTGCCGTAGATTGCTGGATGGGAAATTTGCCGTTTTCCTCAATGTAGTGCGATCTCAGAGTTGGTATATTTAATTAGCAAGGGTGTGGGGGGTGCAGGGGTGCTTGCCCCTCCCTGCAAAACAAAAATAGTTATTTTTTTTTTCTTATTTTAGTTTCGACCTACAGAAATGTTAGTAATATGGTATAGGCCATATGATGTTCAGCATTATGGAAGGTTGATCAAATGAAGGGATCCATATATACACACGTGTGTATATATGTATATACACACACACACAAAAAATAAAATAAAATAAATATATATATATATATATATATATATATATATATACACACACACACACATACACACACACATTACCATATACATTGTAACTATAAATATACAAAGTATTCATAACAAAATCTCCAATTTACACTCATGGATCGCCCATAATAAACCTGACATGATTGCCATCACAGAAACCTGGTTAAAACCCTAAATTAAAGACTCTGAATCCCTCCCTCCCTCCCAGTTTTACAAACTATAAGATCTGAGACCCAACAAAAAAGGAGGTGGAGTAGCACTAATTCCTAACTCTTTCTACATAGTACCCTACACAAATCCCATTCCGCAATTCACAAATGCCAAAATTACCATTGTTCTCCTAAAGATTAACAACTACAAAATCTTTGTATCATAGCTCTCTACAGACACCCTGGAAACAATATCTCTCTACTAGAAGAAATTCTAGCCTGGATCTCTACTAACATTAACACGAAACTGTTATCCTAGGTGACGTAAATATCAATTGGATAAACCTGAACTCTAACTCCCATACCTCGAATATTAACCTATTCAACTTTACCAAGCTCATAAACACACTTACCAGACCAAACAAGGATAACACCACAGGATCCATCCTAATGTGGATTCTTGTCTCCCACCACAATAAAATATCCGCCATTCCCCCTCAGCCCTCCAAAATCAACACCAGTACAAACAGATAAGGAGCCTAACTTACTTCAACCCTCTAATCTTTACTCATATCCTCAAAAATATGAACTGGCACAAATTAAAAACTCTTCCACTTGACAATGCTGTAGATTATTTCAATACCACATTCCTGGACACACTAAACAGCCTTGCACCACGTCGCATGAAACGGATCAAAACTAACTATGCTCCTTGGCTAACCAAGCCCATTATAAATCTGGTGTACCTTAGAGACAAAACTTGAAAACATGAAACTAACAAAACCCAACACTCCCTGATACACTTTAAACAGCTCCGTAATCAGGTAAAAAAAGTTGGTGCTTAATGACAAAAAAAGCTTACTACACAAAACTGCAGTCTAACCATAAACAAAACCCCCAAACATTCTGGAATTCCATCTCATCACTCCTGAACCCTGCTACAAAAAACAATCCTTTTCCCAAATTTGACAAACCTTCTCATAAAATTGTCTCTCTCTTTAACTCATTCTTTATAAACTCAGTAGCCAACATTACCACTAGCTTTCCTCATAGCAAGGACAGCATAAGTGACACTGCTTCACCAATTACCTCTTCCACCATCCCCATCTCTATAAGTACCACATCCACCTTGAACCCAATCCCCATATTACCCCCAAATTTCACTATCAACCTCATTTCTATCACAACTGTTAAAAGACTACTCCTTAAGCAAAAATCCCTGCTCTAACACACCTGAAATCTGCCCCCAACATTTCTAAAGACTGCAGATGAAGTGATTTCATACCCTATAAGTACCCTAATCAACAGATCCATCCAAGAATCTTATGTGCCCAAATTATGGAAGAAAGCCTAAATTCTTCCTCTTCACAAAGGGGGCAAAAACAAAGATAACTCAAACTTTAAACGTATCACTATCCTATCTCTAAGATCTTTGAAAAGTGTATTCACATTCAGCTAATGCCCTAGCTACTTCAGAACTGTCTCCTGTCTTCCAGAGCCCATGATATATGGGAAACTAGTATCTACCATATTCTTAGATCTTTTAAAGGCATTTGATACAGTATCCCACCCTTTGCTACCATCACAACTTTCTAACTTTGGACTCTCTCTCACCACTTTCAACTGGTTCTCAAGCAATCTAAAAGACATACAACAGGCTGTCAAATGGCAAAATTCTATCTCTTCCTATCTTCACACCTCTACTGGAGTTCCTCAGGGCTCCATACTTGGTTCCCTCCTATTCAATATTTTCATTAATGGTTTCCACACATCTTTGACCAATGGGACCCTTATTCAATATGCAGATGACTTAACCATCGTCTGCTCAGCTGACTCAATTTCTAAACTTCAACTTAAAACGCAAACAGCTTTCTCCACTACTGAATCCTAGATGCTTAAAAACCACCTAGCCCTTAACCCAAGTAAATCCAAGATCATGCTTTTCACCTCCCAAAAAATCAACCCTGTTAGACAAAGCCATGTTTAATATCTACTCTCAAGCTAAAGCGCTAATAGAAACTGTCAACCACGCAAAACTTCTGGGAGTAACCATAGATGAACATCTAAAATTTGATATTCACCTGCAGCTAAATATACAAAAAAAAACCATAAGCAACTTGGGTACTCTATAGGCCCAATCAATTCCTTAGCCCCATGACCAAACAAACAACTTACTTACTCCCTTCCCTAATGTATGGCACTCCTCTACTTACCAATCTTCAAACTACCCTAAAAGCCAATCTCGAGACGTTATAATAAAATTGCAAAATTTGCAACAAATTCCAAAAATTCCCATCACTGTACTGGGTTTCACTCCCTAAAATGGCTGGAACTACCAAACTACCTCAGCTATCTGCAACTTACTACTTCTCACAAACGTATCTTTAAACCTTCTGATTGTCCCGCTCTTAGTTCTATCTTCACTTTCTTCCTCCAAAATAGGCCCCTCTGATCTGAGAATCAGCAACTTCTTCAGGTCCCCAAACCAAACCTGCCACCCAGCCAACTTCTCTTCTCTTACTCTTTAGCCAAGAATTGGAATGCTCTACCATTAGCTATCAGAACAATCTAAAATCCTACCCATTACAAAACTTCTCTTGACTCTTACCTACCTTCCACCTGGAACTGTTCCTGCAATCATCCCACTTGAATACCTATCTCTAATGACATATTCTCTCCCTGCTTTCTTTGCTATGTTTTATCTATAAATCCTCTATGCAATAATTAGCTCAAAACATTGCAAACTGTACACTAGTATTTGTCTGGCCAATGAATTGCTGAATGTGCTTTCAACTTTGTAATCCAGTATTGTTACATAACGGTATAAAAAATTGCACTTTATTTTGCTTTTGCCTCAATTTACAAGTATAAAATTGTATTTATTCTGCTGCATTTATTATTGCTTGGTAGTAGCCTGATTAAATTGTAACTGTTATTCTAACCCTTTCGGTTTAAGCACTTGGGCTTCCGACCAGTTGTTTTACATTGAGAAGGTTTGTGGTCTGCACTCTAGTGGGAGGAGAGGTTAGATTCTGCCCTTCTGAGCTGGGAATTTCTGGTTAAAGGATTATTGTGGCTACTTATTAGAACTGTTTATTTGTGAAATTGGTGCACCTTGTTTGCTGTAGCATAGACTAGATTCAGGCATGCTGAATCTAGCTTTGTTTGTATAATTTGAGCACTAATCCAGAGCATCTTTTTTGGAGAAGGTTCCCCTGCACCCTAGTGGCATGAGTGTGCAGCTAGAACTTGTCTGATTGAATACTGCTGGAACAGGGCTCAGTTTTTCAGCTTTTTTACTGGTTAATTGGGTAATTTGTTTAAATCAGTCTGCTCATTTTCTTTTTACTGGTTAATTGGGTAATTTGTTTAAATCAGTTTGCTCATTTTCTATTGTTTTATATATAAAAAATGCACTGTATTCATCTGCTTTTACTGTATTTGTGTTTCTTCATACTTTATTGCATTTATTCTTCTGCATTTATTACTGCTTGTTAGTAGTCTGATTAAATTGTAACTGTTATTCTAAGCCTTTGGTTGAAGCACTTGGGCTTCAGACCAGTTTACATTAAGAAGGTTTGAGGTCTGCACTGTTGTGGCAGGACAGGTAGCTTACACCCTTCTAAGTTGGGAGTTGCTGATTGAAGGCTTACTGTTTGTTATTCTAAGAGTGTATTAGTTCTGGCTTAAGCACTTGGGCTTTGGGCAAGGTATTTTACATTAAGAAGGTGTGGTCTGCACTCTTGTGGGAGGAGAGGGTAGATTCTGCCCTTCCAAGCTGGGAGTTAATGGTTAAAGACTTATTGTGCCTGCTTATTTGAACTGTTTCTTTCTGAAATTGGTACGCCTTGTTTGCTGCAGCACAGAATAAATTCAGACCTGCTGAATCTAGCTCTGTTTGAATAACTTGAGCATAAATCCAGACCATCTTTTTTTGGAGAAGGTTCCCCTGCACCCCAGTGGCAGGAGTGCGCAGTTAAAACTTGTCTGATCGAAGACTGCAGGAACGGGGCTCAGTTTTTAGCTTTTTATTGGTTAATCTGTTTAAATAAGTTTGCTCATTTGCTGTTATATAAAAAAAAATACACTTTATGCATCACCACTTAACTAGGGTTAAACTATTCCTGGCGCCATAAAGACTGCTCTTCAAAATTTACCTTAGAACTAGCCAGTTTTTTTAGTTTTAGCACTCATATCTGTTTCTTTGAACTCAGCACTTGTTCAGAACTCATTGTAAGCACTAAATAAGCTGCAAATTACTACAGCACTCAACTTTCCTCACTTGTCTAGAGAAAAACAGTTTTTAGTACTTAATAAATAAGCACCTATCCAGGCATGTCTAAGGGTCAGCTCCTGGTGTTTTCTCCTGTCTACCTGATGAATCTGGGCATCTTGGGGCAATGCAGCAATTGCCTCATGTAGACAGACAACCCTCTCCTCCTACCACCCAACAATACAACCTGTGAGAGATGCACTTATATAGCCAACCTGAAAGCAAAGTTCTCTTTACTCAAGACTGGACTAGACAGTCAAGAGGAGAAGGTAAACACTTGCACCACACCACACTCATCACATAGTCCCTCAAAACCTACACCACCAAAACACACACCTACATCCGCGGAGGCTCTCAGTAAAAATCTGCTCAAGCAACAGAGACCTCCAAAGCAGAAACACATGCAACCTCCACCCCCAACACAACTCAAATGTCATATACCTCACAAACTCAGTGTGCCACTCAACCTCAGCCCATAAGGCATAACAAAGTACACAACACTCTAGTCATAGGTGACTCTATAGTCAGGTACAATGATGTTTCACTCACCAGGCTAAACAAGGAGAAAGTTACTGTCAGCTGCCTGTCAGGTGCCAGGATCCACCACATAATGCATGTACTCAGGTCACTCAACAACAAGTACAAATATGACTCTGTCATTGTCCAAGTTGGTGTGAATGACCTGAGACTTATCTCCCTGGACTACATGAAAAGAGACATGGAGGAGCACTCTGATCTTGTACCCAAGACAGGTATGACCCTAACCCTGAGTTGCATCCTGCCATCACCCAGAATGATACCACAGTACAAGGACAAAATGATTGCCCTCAACAATTGACTAAGCTTCTGCTGTCATTCTAAGGGGATCCAGTATCTGTCTGCCTGGGATGACATGATTGACGGACCACGATGCTTTGCCAGAGATGGCCTGCACCTGCCGCCCTTGGGATTCCGGATACTGGCTAAGGCTCTTGCCACCCCATAGTGCCTTTTTTTAGGCAAGGTTCAAATGACAAATTCACCACTGTAACAGGTACAACCAAGCAAAATCTGAGGGTAATGCTACTCAATGCTAGAAGACAAACCTCAAAATGCATTCACTCGAGGCACTCCTTAAAATGAAGAACACTGACATCTGTACAGTGACAGAGACCTGGTTCAAGGTCCCAGAGAGCACTGGTGCATTACCAGGCTATAATACATACCACACCTTTCGGCCACCT
>NC_056732.1:40940996-40965996 GCF_019279795.1 Protopterus annectens
GAAATACTAGTCCCTAGTCCATGGATCTAAACCTCTTCTGCAGTATCAACAGAATGGTTTGGAGGGACAGGTATATCTCACAGAAGGTACCGTTGCTGTGGAACCAGACTCCCCCCCCCCCCTCCACATAAAACAAAGCTCATTTCTTTCCGTATTCACATGAAACTTACATCACTGAATCAGAAACATAAAATGTACCTCAGGACTGCCTCCTGTACTGCTAATGGACAGAGGCAGCTCCTAAATGCATGGCTCTCCTCAAAAATTATCTGTGGTATGATCCCAGTTATTTTTATTAGGGGTAATATATAATTATCTACTATGGGATGGATAAGGCCAATCTAACCAAATCCATCCATCCATCCATAACCCCTTTTCCCATTTTTTGCACAAGGGGTTGGGGTATCACTTTAACGGTGACAATCATCTACAGCCAAGGTTCACACCAACAGGTGGCTAACCCTACCATGGTGGTTCTTCTACATCACACACACACACACACACACACACACACACACACACACACACACACACACACAACTATGGCCAATTTAGAGAGTGTCCATTCCATCTACTGCATGTTTTGGAAATGTGGGAGGAAACTGGAGCACCCAGTGGAAATCCATGCAAACACAGGAGGACATGTACACCATACACTGAAGGGACCCCAGCAAAGAATCAAACTGGAGAACCTCTTGCTGTAAGGTGACTTTACTGGAAAAGCTCGCCCAGAATCTGCTACAACTTGTGAGGGAAAGGTTAGTTTGCATTTGCTTTCTTCTATTTTGTACTACTTTATTGCCTTCTTCTATTTTGTATGTATTGGTTTGTTTTCTTTACACTGTGTTTTACTTGTATTTTGCTATTAATTGCATATTAAAACCAGGAACTAGACCACAACTGTGTCTCTTGTGAGTCACAAAATGTTTTCCCACCCTCCCACTCTGGTGCTATTGTGTTCTTAAACTCAACCATCTTGCTAGCTGCCTGACCCTTACATTAACTTGAGCACATATCTCCTTCCCTCTCCCTTTTCATTGGCTGTTGTGAGTAAGCACAAAATTATCATTTTGTGAAATCACTCCCCTTCAATTATTTAAATTTATTGGCCATCCCACTGTATTCCATAAAACCGGAATACAAAGTGCCCACACTTTTCAATCTTCCTTTCTCTTTTTTAAAATTAGTGGCTCTCCACTTAGACATCTAAAGCTTAAGCTACCCCCTTTCATATCTAACTGCTTAGTGCACACTGCAGTGCTTAGGATATTAACCATATTTTCTCCATCTTATCTTTAAAATCCACAGCATCTATTGCAAGATCATCAATTATTGGAGAGCCCACATTCTGCCTCTCAGTAGTCATCTTGGGATTAGTGCTTCTGTTTTCTCCTGGTGAGAAAAGGAGCATTGGAACATTATTTCCTGGAGACTGCTGATCACCAGAAAGCCTAATAACTGCTTTATAGGTGACAGCTTGGAATCTGTGCTTATATTCTGCTCCTGGTGAGAGAAGGAGCAGAGTGCATCGATCCCTGTCAGTTTCTGGGTGGCCAGTGAGTCACTGTGCTCATTGTTCTTGATTGGTCTGCTTGCTATTCAAAGCATCTACCAGGAAAAGGCTACAACAAGCCTACAGACCACTGCATCATCTGGGGCAAGACTGTGGATGACCAAATAGGCTGTGGCCTGCTTCTCATCTTGGGATAGATGCTACTGTTTTGTTTCTGGTGAGAGAAGTAGCAAAAAGCATTGTATCCCAGCAGAGTGAAGCTGTGGTGAAACTAGTAGTAGCCAGGCAGTATCCATTCACACAACTCCCCTCTTTTTATCATTCTTGACAAGCTAATGCTTTTTTTCAGTAAGTACTGCTTGATTTGTTTCTAAGTTCAGAATATCTGTCTAAATACTTCATCATTAAATTTTCAGAGTCTACTTGTTAGATTCCCCTCAAGTGTTTGGCAGTGTCCTGTACAGACACAGACACCTTGAGTGACATTTTTCCTGTAAAAGCATGACTGAAATTTCACCAGTACTTTGCACACAGGACAACTAGTTTGCAGTGATAAGCAAACCAGATATTCCTGACATTGCTTTGTCTAATCAGTAAAAAGGGTCTTTTTTTTTTTTTAGGGTCAGTAAAAAGTCTATGAACTTTCCCACTATCTCTGTTACCAGCTTGGTGGATATGGGCATCCTGAGGCAATGTAGAAATTGCCTTGTGTTTACTGACAACTAGTTAATTCTCAAACAAACTGATATGGTATGTGAGAAATGTATTTAACAGTGAACGAACGTTGCAAAATCACACACAATCTGAAAATGAAAAACCACAAACTGGACTAGACAAACAAAAATCTAGTACTCCAAGAGAGATTTAATAAAATAAACAGTACAATCAGTAAGCGCTTTCATCTTGTGACCAACAAAACTTCATCAGATGAAGAGATGCATTTACACAATGTCACTGGAAGCAAAGCTCTCACATAAAAGTGCTCCTAATGTCAATAAGGTTGTCAGTAGTACACATGCTGCACCCATCACACACAATTCAAAGCAGACATATAGACGCACATATGCTGAGGCACTTAAATGTAACCTTCCTAAACCACAAAAAACTCCTAGATCAGGTACACATAACAAATACCCTCAGCAGTCCTGAATGCACTCTTTCAAAACAGCACCCACACCAACACATACAGTCACATCTCATGGAGCCTCTATTTCTAACCCCATAGGGCAAGCCAACACACAATCCATCATTCTGGTCATTTTAGACTCCATCGTCAGACACACTGATGTCCCTCTCGCCAAGTTGAGCAAGGAGAAAGTCATGGTCAGTTGCTTATCAGGGGCTAGGACCTGCCACATTACACATGCACTCAGGTCACTGAACCACAAGTACCAGTATGACTCAATCACAGTCCATGTGAGTGTAAATGACCTGAGATGTACCTCCCTACACTATATGAAGAGAGACATCATGGAGCTCTCAGATTATATGTCTCAGGCTTCTATGAGCCTAGCACTGAGCATCATTTTACCTTCTCCAAGGATGATGCAATAATACTAACAAAAGATGATTGACTTTAATAATTGGCTTAATTTCTGGTGTCATTCTAAGGTGGAGCAATATTTGTTAGCGTGGAAGGAGTGGTAAATAGACCACATTGCTTTGCCAGGAATGGTGTGCACCTCTCCCCCTCTAGGCTTTCGAATAGTAGCTAAAACATTGTCTTCCACCATACTGCCTTTTTTAGGCAATGCCAAGCTGAAAGTACTTCAGATACAGCAAATCAAAACCATGAAAAACTAAAGGTATTACTGATCAATGCTAGGAGTCTAAACAAAAAACTCCACTCCCTAGAAGCTCTCTTCACCCTAGAGAATGCTGACTTCTGTGCAGTCACTCAAACATGGTTTAAAGCCACGGAAAGCACACTGACAGTGCAAAGTTATAATGCCTTCCACACATTCAGACCAGCTACTACACAGACAGAGACTAAAGGTGGATGTGTCTCAGTTTACAACAAAAACAAATACACCTCAAGGCTGGTCAAACAGCGCAATGCACTTGAGCTATTCCATGCTCAAAGTACCATAAGCAATATCCAATGCCACTTCCTTGCTAGCTATATGTCCCTCTCTATGGCCCAAGAAACCCATACCATGTATTTAAACTTATTGGAAACACTCACCATCCAACCCAATACCATAGTTATGGGCGACTTTAATTGCCCCACTATTAACTGGGAATCCTATACGACAACAACTGTACAGGTACAGGCACAGAGATTCCTGGATTTTGTAAATACAAACCCCCTGGGGATAGCAAACATATAAAAAAGACTTAAAATAGATGCAAGAAATAACATTTCCAAGAAACAGAGGTAAGAAATTGGAAAAGTTTTCCATGGGATATTACAGAGCTTAGGACAATAGAGAACTTTAACAAGCATAGAACACATGGCATAAACAGAAAAATGAAATGTGGTGCCTACTATACATAGCAAAATGAAACACATGGGTAGACTGAAATATCAGATGGCCTCCGTCTGTCTGCTCTAAAGTATATGTGTTAATTGAATCTGGGTCTATGAGATATTTTTGTGGAAAACAATTAAAATGTGAATATTGCAAATTTATGGGTTTTACCACAGACAACAGACCCACATAAAATGAAAGCACAGCATTAAATGCATGCTAATAGCTACACATTTCCAGTCAGAAATATAAAAACTCTGTCTCTTTCCTACTTTAATGTTTATGAGACAAAGAAGGAACACGTGCCATTTTAGCAAACCATCTACAGAGTACACACCTAGATCAAGGCTTCAGACAACTAAAATTTAAAGTACATTTACAGACACTCTCGTCTTGCATTAGTATGGCAAAAGCAAACTGACTGCATCAATAACACCTGAAGGTCAGTACCCAAGCACATCAGATTCTTGACTTCCATAGTCTGAGGGGCCTGCCAGTCTAAGATGGAGTGCTGCTGAGTCATTGCCTAGCAGCAGTATTTAATCAATGTAAAAGCTTGCTAGTAAGATGGCAAGCCTTTTAACTTAATTAGCTCAGAGACACAAATTTTAAAACCAGAAAGTAATGCATTCTGAACAGTAGCTAAAGGAAAATCACTAAGTCTTAGTAATTAAGTAAAAACAGCATGGTGTAACCAAATATGTATACACTACAAATACACAGACGTGCACAAATTGTCCTTGTTAAAAATCTAAATGGTTCACTGAGTATCCACACATTATAAACAATGAGTGAAATAAAAGTTAATAGATGAAAAGACAAAGTGATGTTTCCCAGAACAGATTATGTCCTGGGCATCATCACTCTATTACTGTTAATGTTTATTAAGCAGTAATACAGAAACACGAAACAATTAAACCAGTTACTGGGATTAATAGTACGATGGTACGAAAAACTGCAATTGCGATAAATGTAAAAATAAAAAACATGTACTTGGACTGAAACACGGCCAGGTTATAACACTTCATCATTGGTAAGAGATTTTATAGGTAAACTCGCCTGTTTCCTCAGACCATAATGTAACCTTTTCCATAAAACTTTAAAACCTCTTTTGAAACTCAAGTATCAGTGGAAAATAAGTATCAGTTAAGTTCCTTACATCTTCATCAGTAGCAATATACAAAGACTCATGCAAGTTCTATTCTTAGACACATAGTTACACTTGTGCTACTAGCAATTAAATACTGACTAGTGAAATTATGAACCTTCAATTCCATCCACTTACTCTGAAGATGTTATGTCTTTCGGCTTTTCCGGTTAGGGGTCGCCACAGCGGAACTCCGGTCCGCTAATAATTGGTAGTTGATTTTTACGTGCCGAGTTACCAGCCCTGACGCACAACCTTCAACGAAGGTACGCCCATTCACACATGTCTCCACGCAGAAGACGCTCTAGCTGAGAATCGAACCGGACTGTATCTTACTGTGAGGCGATAATGTTGTTAAATTCCTTATTAACCCTCGCAGCATCACATAAAACAATTCTCATACGAATTTAATAAAACCTGTAGTGTTCATATACTTTATAGGTTCCATTCATATTAAAGAATATAGAATAAGGACATAGTAAAGAACAAATGCAATAGTTAGTTAAAGTAGCTTATTGAATAAGTTGTATTCTTTTAACTGCTAGTAGCATCAGAATCCTCATAAGCAGAGAGGGGTTGCATGTCTTCATATTCAGAAGCATCAGAGTCATCGGACTCCTGTTCAGATAAAACTACTGGGGACAAGTGTCTTTTTCTTTTGGAAGGGGTAGCCTGGCTTCCCCTAATAAGGTCTTCCCGCCATTTTAAGCATTTGAGATTGAGGCAAGGAAGCAGGTGCCTGAGCTTGGGTCATCAGTTTTTTGGGCATAGTTTGTACCCTGGGCCTTAGAAACTCAGTAGTTTTAGAAAGAACTGAAGACACGACAGAAGGCGTCAATTTGTGTTGAGTATCAGTAGTGTGAAGAACTTCCTCAGAAGCTGGTGCCTACTCAGCAGTTCCAGACCCATCCAAGGGAGACATCCGCAGGATCCTTAGTCAAAGAAGAGTCTCGCAGCATACCAGACTCCGAAAGGGTTTTGGTAGCGGCCTGCGAATCCACAGAAGTGGGCATCAGGGGCTGCAAAAGCACCTCACTGTGGACTGGAGAACTGACGACTAGCTTAATGGAAGCGTCTTCAGCAGTGGACCTGTGCGGTCTGTCTCTGTCCTTATCCTTATGTTTTTTTGGAAGATCGGTAGTCGGATGGCTTACCGAAGCCATATCGGAATTCGAGGACTAAGAGCGAAAATATCTAGCTACGATAACGGCCCAACAACGTATAGTTCTGGTGTTGAACAAAGCACAAAAGCAACAGCGAGGGACGTCTTTGTCTGGGCCTAAACAGGTGATGCAGTAAGAATGGAAGTCTCGGCGTGGTATTTGCTTTCCACAGGCGAGACAATTGTTAACTTTTTCTGACTTTGGTTAGAGCAGGAAAAAAAAATCCCTAACAGGGTACTTAGCTTTAGAAGACTTCAACTTCAATTTGGAAATGAAAACTCAGGTAGCGGCCGACTGGTACTCGTGCAAACTGCTTCTGCTTCGGGCTCCTCGGCAAGAAAGACTGATGTAATGGCGTCAGCTGCCTGATTTTATACCACTTACAACCTGACGTCAGCAACCGATGCAGAAATACTAAGCCTCTGGTATTCGGGCCAACTGAGGGCTACTCCTGGCAGGATAACCCAAGTTTGATGACTGCAACAGTGAAACACGAAGAACATCTGAGAATCCTCTCTGACTGCATGTGTTTGATCTACATAAAATCTTAGCTACACATGAACATCCCCATGCAGTGCAGCACCTGTGCTTCTTTCTTAACACAATTTGGAAAGAAAACTTGAAGATTAATTGCCAGATTCAGATTTGCTTCTATTGCAGCCCTGGGAAAGATGGATGGATTTCTTTTCATAGACACACTGTCTTTATGGAACACAAAGTACGTGAGATGTATTGACAAAACTTGAAGTTTGGAAATTCTCCTGGCAGAGGTGATTGCCATTAAGAAGAGAGATTACCAAGAAACAAATCAGTTCAGGATACGTATTCCAACGTATTCCAAAACAGAAGGATCTAAACCATGGGCAATAGCCTAAAGGGAAAAATCAGTCTACTTACTTATGTGTATATCTTGCTTGTATTGGATCTCAGCCAGAAATGGAGAAACCATGTGGTGTAGCATAGGGAGTGAAAGTCTTTGTTTGCTTTGTTAGATGGCTCAGCTAGAAGTCTCCTAGCTGGCCTCAGAAAGAGGGGCTATCCAGAAGGTGAGGCCATATCAAGGAGAAACCACACTTTTCAGGGCCAAACTGAAAACAGCGGAATGATCATGGTCATGTAAAACTTGTCTTTCTCCAATAACTTCAAAATAAGGGAAAACTGTGGGATGGAAGGGAGTGTACATAAAACCTGTGGACCACTTCTCAGTTAGTGCATCCCTGAAACTACCTCCAAGGCGAAATAAGGAAAAATATACTGCTGTATTTGTAACTGGTTGAGGACATAAACAGGTCACAACAAAGCCTCCCCCATACAAAAATAGAGTTATGGCTATTAACTGGTTGACAATCTACATGGAAGCCCTAGCAAGCAATAGCTGGGGCTGTCTTAATGAGTTGGCTTATCCTGGAATATAGCTGCCTTCAAAAAATGCTACTGTATGCAACAACCCTCACCCTAACATTCATGGCATCTTAGCAAAAAGGACAGGAATGCATGTTTCTTCCTTATTCAAGTATCATACCACTGCCATGGTGTCTGAGTGAATGACAGTAGCATCTCAGGAAGGAGTCATGGGATGCTTGCACTGTCAGAAGAGCTGACTCATTTTTAGAACACAGTGGTGACCATCACAGCTAGGTTAGGGGCTTAGAAAGTTTTGCCCAGAGACAGGTGAATCCACAACATGATATGACCCTTGCACTTTTGTAAAATCTTAATGGGGAAGTCTAGGAGATCCAGCAGTTGATCCCATTGTATCTTCACTATCCACTGTAATATTCTCATGTGAAATCAGGCACTGTGGACCACGTTGAAGGTTAGCATAATTGTTAAAGTGTTTACCTCACAGACGTGCAGGATCTGAGTCTCAACTTTGAAAGGAAATTGGCTAGGCTTAAAATGACCCACAAGCACAGATAGCCTAGTACTTGCCTGTGAACATTAACAGAGGCTGTTATAAGCCCTATCACAATGAGACACAGTGCTGCTGTCACCTGTTGCTTTGCAAACTCTGTACAATTACGGACCTTAAGAATTGAAATGAGTCCTGTAGAAGAGAGACTGAATAACGGTTCCACTTCATGTCATCGAATTTCATTTCATCGAATCTGAAAACATCGAGACCAAATCGTCGAAAACCCAAATCATTGAAAACCCATATCATCGAATCTCAAATCATTGAAAACCATAAAGCAACTAGAAATAACATCCCAGACACTATTTACTACATTTATGCAGGGGGGCAAGCCCCCCTGCACCCCCCACACTCCCCGTAATTAAATATACCAACTCCAAGGTTGCACTACAGTGGGGTTAGGAAATTGCATTTTTCCCCCACTGTAGTGCAACCTTGGAGTTGGTATATTTATTTACGGGGGGGGGGGTGCAGGGGGGCTTGCCCTCCTGCATAAATGCAGTACTAACTCTGTGGAATGTTATTTCTAGTTGCTTTCTAGTTTTCAATGATTTGAGATTCGATGATATGGGTTTTCGACGATTTGGTCTCAATGTTTTGAACTTCGATGAAATTAAATTCGATGATATGAAGTGGAACCCTGAATAACATATAGTCTCCATGTTGCACCATGTGAAAGTGATGGACTGCATGGGCTTCAACTCAGACTTCATGATCTGCCCTGTTGTCCTTAAAGACTGAAAAAGTAAAAGGACAGTCTCTTGAGGCCTTCAGTCAATCCATTGTGGAGGCCACCAGAAGCCAGTTTTCAAAATATGCAAAGTTCTTGGCCACCTGCAGTCTAAGATGCACCTAAATGACTGGATTTCACTTGATGAACACTCTATGGGCTGGGAGAGACTAAATGGAAGGGGCACATACTGAAAATGTCTGCCTCCTATACTGAAGCAAAGGAACCAACTTGACCTGTCTGCTATTTTGATGTGAAGGTATACATCTTGGAGGTCCAAAGAGTAACAGCAATCTCCTTCTTGTACACATGGAAGGATGGATTATATTGTGACCAGATGAAAGAGCTTATTTGTGATTAATTAATTTATACCATTCAAGTCAAGAATGGGTTAGAGGTCCTTCATTTTCTGGGGAACTTAAAAGACCCTGGCGCAAAAGCTTAGCCCTTGCTAGTCTAGTGGGATTGAATTGCTCTCTTTTGGAACAGGCTTAGAACTTCTCTTCATGCCACGACCATCTGATAGACTGGAAAGTCTGGAAGGAGGAGAGACTGAGGTTTGAGATAGGAGAAGGTATCTTGAGCAACTTCTGTATACAAATGTTCTCACACACTTGCCCTGTGTGATGGCTATCCCTGCTGACAGGTACAGCAGCCAAGTATGTCTTTCAGGGAGGAGACTGTGGATACTCTTCCTGGGGACCATGGTATCCTTAACCATTCTGATGTCCATGTTTACATGTTTAGGTTGTCGTTGGCGGCCATTCTGAAAAAAAAGCCATGACCACTTCAAACTCTTCTAAAACCCTTATTGTCTTGCTGTGGTTGGCTGTATCTGACCCATGTTTGTCAAAGGTACATGGGGGAGATTGTAACTTAACCCAAACAGCTGTGAAGGTCTTCATCTTTTGTTCTTGTTTCTCCATTTCAGCCTTTACTGCCTATTCAAAACGTTATGTTTCATCCCAAGTGCTGATGAAATTGGCCTTCGTACCCTTGGCAAATGCATTGTAATGCAGCCAGGCATGGGGTCTTGTGGGTATGCTGGTTCTTTCTGCCCTGGCTGAACCAAAGAGCTAACTAAGAATATGCACTGCTTTAACCATAACTTTTTAATATGCAGTGCTTGAACCATAACTAATAATATGCAGTGCTTTAACCTTAACTAAGAATATGCAGTGCTTGAACCATAACTAATAATATGCAGTGCTTTAACCTTAACTAAGAATATGCAGTGCTTGAACCATAACTAATAATATGCAGTGCTTTAACCTTAACTAAGAATATACAGTGTTTGAACCATAACTTATAATATGCAGTACTTGAACCATAACTAAGAATATGTATTGCTTGAACCATAACTAAGAATATGCAGTGCTTGAACCATAACTTATAATATGCAGTACTTGAACCATAACTAAGAATATGCAGTGCTTTAACCTTAACTAAGAATATGCAGTGCTTTAACCTTAACTAAGAATATGCAGTACTTAAACCATAACTTATAATATGCAGTACTTGAATCATAACTAAGAATATGCAGTGCTTTAACCTTAACTAAGAATATGCAGTGCTTGAACCATAACTAAGAATATGTATTGCTTGAACCATAACTTTTTAATATGCAGTGCTTGAACCATAACTAGTGTTTGTGTATTAAAGACGGATTTATCTACAAGCCTTGCCGTCGTTACTGGGTCCATCTGCAGTTTCCTGTTTATAACTAAGAATATGCAGTACTTGAACCATAACATTTAGGGTTCTAAGAGTGAAGTTCCCAGAGATATAGTGATGAACATACCAATCCCAGAGTAAGAGAAAGACATTATGATAGGCAAACTAGGTACACTGTTAGTGTGAGGGGAAGCCTCACACTGAGATGATGAAGAAGATGACAGAAAAGAAAAGCAGTAAGGAAGAAAGGAAAGGTCATGAGAAAGGCAAGACTGATTAGATGCAACAAAGTCTTGGGACCCAAGTAGTCCAAGGGAGTATGAATAAGCTGGAACAGAGCTTGGCTAGACTGAATAGACTAACCCCTGGCTAACAAAGACAGTAGTGCCCCACATAACTAGTTGTAGAAACAGCGTAGCCAACACGGTTGCAATTCTGCAGGGATACTGGGGGGCAGTGCAAAAATTTATTTACTCTGCAAAGTGCATTTAATATAATTTGCATGCACAGCTCTAGAGGTAACAGCAGAACACTAATTTCCACTGCAGTATCTCCAGCACAAAATGGCAAGTAAAAGGCAAAGTATCAGTAAAATACACAAAAAATGGGACACGTGAACACATTCAGTTGCTAGTTAGCACTCAGGACATGAAGATACTAAAATAAAAGCAAATAAAGACTTTAAAATCACCTCTGCTGAAGACACTAAGATAAAATCAAGTACACAATGTAAAAACAAGAAAATCAGCATATGATTATTACAGCATGCAGTCCTAAAAACACTTCCTTGAGCAACAAGATTAGTTTATGCCAATTTGCACAGTTTTGATAGCAATGTATCAACTATTCCAAGTCTGCCAAGTACTAAACACTCCACCAGAACTTTGAATACAATAATCAGCTGAGAAGGCACGTATGAATCACACATAAAATCAAACTCAAAAGCTAAATATACACATCATCCAACATTATGCTACTGTATATTCAGAATCTAAAAGACAGCAGAAAATCAAAAATTATATCATAACCAAAATGTTCATATTTGCAGCATTCAGCATCAAGTTTCAGTCACCAAACATTCACCAATTTAATAAAAAGGACAGAAAATAAAAAGAACATAATTGTGAGCCCTTTTGCTGTGATCAAAATGTAAGCAATATAAAAATGTAAAAACATACTTCAAGCTTTCAGGCAGTAAAATATGTTCATGTCGAAAAGGACAAGAAGAAAGCCTAAGTTGAATAATCAGGATATAAAATGCAGATTTCACAGCAATCTGTTTCTGTGAGGAAGCAATTAAAATATATTTGTTAAGTAAATATGAAAATCAGTGAAGTGTGTTGCAGAGAATGCACACTAAGCCCCCCCCCCCCAAAAAAAAACCAGAAGTCCAAGCTTATTTAACAAAGCAACAAGTAACTATTGTTTTATACCACTGGTGCTTCAGTGCCGGCAGTTATGCTGTCCACCTTACTCCTACAGAGTCCGGGGGGGGGGGGGGGTGCAGTCCCTGATCTCCAGCCACTGTTTGCACAGAGTTTGCATATTCTGTATGTGTGGGTGGTTGTTCTCTGGGCACTTGTATTTCTTCTCTTTTCCTACAAACATGCTGGTCGCCTACTCAAAACAGCCCAATAAATACTGACTGCATTTAATCAAGCTCTTGTATCCCAAATCACAGCTGAAAGAAAATCCATGAATGATCACCTCTTGCCGAACATGCATAAAAAAGTAATAGGGCAAACAAGTGCTAAAGCGATTAAAATACCTTAGTATGGTAAATATGTAACTCTGTGAAGTGTGTTGCACAGAATGAATTCTAAGCCCCCCCCCCAAAAAAAAAAGTTGTTTAAACATTTTGTCAAGTCTGAGTTTTTGTAACCTTAAGAGCTACAGTACACTAGGCCTGTGTGTCAACAATTGTCTCTTTAAACTCTTGCAAATTCATATTCATTACTTTATTGGTGCTTTGGTGCTGCCCATCCTCTTAACCTCTGCAACCCCCTTATTTTGTTTTCGATCGTCCACAATATTCATGCCTTCTTTAATCAATACTAAAACTTACCTTATAATTACTGGATAATTTACACCTGTGATTCAGTGATAAGCTTCAGACTGCACAGAAAGCTACGATTTGAGAGACAATGTATCTGTCAGCTTTAAGGGGTTTGAAAGTTAAAATGTGGCGGCTTAACCACCCTTCACTACTTTCCTAAACAGAGCACCCGCATTATTTCATACTCTACAGCCTCAATTCCCCATTTGATAAATAATTATTTCACTACAGCTATACACCAAAAGAGATAACATCACATGCAATCTTAACTCCATCTACCTAGAGTGTGGAAATGGATGGTGTCAAAAGGGAAGACAGCATTTACTACTAGTAAAATCTTGCAGTATGGTCTGACAGAATAAGACTGGCCTGCCACTGTAAGTTGGGGGATGAAGTGTACAGGATGCAGAATTAATGAAGGTGCTGTGGTTAAAACCATGAAGAAAAGGTGGGAAGTAGCAATGCTGCTCACCCATTTATATAATATAGTTTTTTTTTTTTGGAGTAAAACTTGATATACATCTTAGCTACATCTGATTTGTAAATAATAGTTCCAGGAAGTCAGCCTTCCGCCATCCTAACACCTACTGAACAAATGTATCGTTATGCCAAGTTCCCTGATTACTGGGTTTTGTATTAGAACATTACCCCACCAGATGCGCAGTAGCAAGGACCACCCAAACTCCGCCCAGCACTCTGTGCATAATATTTACTTTTAGAAGTGCTTTGAATAAACATCAGAAGACCATAGTCAAAGAAATCAGTATGCTAAACATTGTAATTATTTCAGTACAAGCCTTTTCTCCCTTATATATTAAATCTTAGACTAAATAATTTACCCAGTAAAAACTGAAATCAGTTACATGCTGATTTTTCATCCCTTTGATTTGGAGTGAGTTGCTTTTTTTTATATAATTACAGTGAATTCATGTACGTTCATTTCATACAATTTTTAAATGAACGAAATACTGTTAAATGCGTTTTTCCTGCTTTGTGAAATTTCACGAGGTAACATGATTTCTTAAGGTCAGGTGTTTGTCTTTTTAGTTGGTTTATAAAGGTAATTAACTTAAACAAGATGTACTTGACAGTAGTTCGGTGTTGACATTTGAAATGCTTTTGTTACTTTTCTGAATGTCGCAATTAACACCTGCTAGTTTTTCAGGATCCCTGTTGTGCACACAGAGAATCCTAGGGCTTTATGCCTGAGTTCGCACAGAGAGGTTTGGTATTTCCTTTCTTCTTCTTCCGGCTTTTCCCGGTTAGGGGTCGCCACAGCGGATTACCTGTCCACTCATGATTGGCAGCGGAGTTTTACGGTGTCGAGTTGCCAGGGAAAAACTTAAACTTCCTAGATGGGGTACACTGCTGACTGTGGTGTAACCACTGTATATGGCATGTCAGATATTGCTATTAGATAACAAAGGTTTTATGGAAAAAAAGAGTGGATAACTTTACGAAATTAACACATTTTTGACCAATTGCTTGTTTTAATGTAATGTTTCTTCTTGTTTAATACTCAGTGCATTTTGGGGAGGGGATACTTTTTGAAATAACCTTGCAAGACGGAGCACATGTATCGTTTTTGCTGTACTTTTTAATTTCCTTATTAAAAACTAAATCAACTTGTTAATGTTTTGTTTGAAAATGCATTTGTAAAATGATATTCTGCTTAGCACTCTGGTTGTTTAGTTTGTATGGAGAGCAGCCATGTGAAGTGTGGGGTGCAGGGGGGATTGCCCCCCTGCAAAAGCAATTACTGCACAAAATTATAATTAAAGATACCATAAAAAAGCAGGAAGCCTCTGTTAAAAATGGTCAGAGAATGAATATTCACCATGTCACTGAATAATCTGCATGACTTGTCACTCAGCCGTGTTTTCCATGCAACGTCACATGGGTTTGCCCTGTCAATCATTTTGGCTACACCCATTCCTGCGAGAGAATTGCAGTGGAGTAATGTTCTAATACAAAGCCGATTACTGGGCTTGGTTGTCTGGCCATAACAAGATTTCGGTTTTCTAAAGGGGACATATATAAAGATGGTCTCAAAAGGACTCTTGTTATGTTACTTCAAGAAAATTAATGTTATAATGCAATCAGACAACAATCATGATTTGTTGAGAGGGCTGTTAATGATGGCATCTTAGGATGGATTTTACTTCACTTATATTTCATTGTGTGTCTGGCTTATTACTGAGCCAAACATTCTGGAATTACTTTTTTTCAAAACATTTTTATGGAAAAGTTTTTTTTTTTTAATTCATATTATATAATGTTAAATAGAAAGATATTCATACATGTTAATTTAATCAACCATACTGAAAAAGAAACAGAACATATCAAACCTAAAAACAACAAAACTATTTACAAAGGTGTCCAAGAAAATAAATGCTTTATATTTTTTTTAATTCTGGAATTACTTGATGGAGCCCAAAAAATAAAATGAGTAAAAAAAAAAAAAAAAGTTCTGAGATAATTTTTACAGCTTATTTGGGAAATAGAATCTTTGTATTTGCAAGAAAGCCATCAAGAATAGCACTGTCCTATAAAATGTTCATTCAGCTATTTATCTGAGACTCAGAACAGTTCTGTGATATTCTGAACTGTTAAACTTATGGCATCAGTCATAATGTAACAACAGTAGTTTTTCAGTTCATGATAGCAACAGTGACTAAACACACTATATGGTAAACTTGGAGTTCCATTGTACTGCCATGTTACATGGGGGCCAAATCTTTAAAAAGTTACTTTATTTATGTTTTTTTAGATCATACATAGAGCAAAAAGGCAGTACAAAGCAGCCTTGTTTTAAAAGTATAAAACCCAGCTGTGTATTTTGAAAAGCCTATTTCTATCCACAAGAATTATTTGCTGGCAACAGTGAAAGAAATTGCAAGGGTAAATTCACAACATATTCTGCTGGGACAACATTCCTTCTCTTTACAGAATGTGGAGACTATCAGTGTCTAACTGGTGAGATAACAGGGCAAACAGTATTCTTTCAGCTGGTATCTATAGGTGTTAAGTATTGCCTTAAACAACAGTGATACACACCTGAGTTTGTGTCACCTTGTAGCCACATAACATGTTGGATAACTGTCACCTCTCTGAAGGCTGAAAACTGGAACTTACAAACTGCTTCACTCTATGGCGTATCTACTGTGAGGCCAAGCATTACAGCACTGAAGTGTAACTCACCACAGATGGATCAAATCTGGGAATATCCCCTCATACAGTTAATGTTTGTAAGGCTGTGCTTTTCTCCTGCTCAGCTTGTCTGTTGCACAATTCTGCTCTAACAGGATGTAGGATGCCTGTAGAGTGAGACCGTACTGTGACGTTCTAGCCAAAGCTAACATGGTTAGTCTACAGAGGGAGTGTAATCTGGTTCCTACTTATTTGCTGATGTACCACATGACTTTTGTATTTTCTGTAACAACTTAAAGAGGTCCCAGGGAGGAAAGATAATTCAGAGTCTTGATCATGGCAAGGCACCTGTTTTATATTTATCTGCTTGTATCTGTTCTTGATGTCACTATCCCCTGCACTTTTATCCCTTCTGAAACTGTTCCTCAAGCAATGTTTGAGGCATCTCTGGTGACTGACTGCTTTGGAACAGGCAGGGAGATGGGGAGATCTGAATTTAGGGATATCTGTTGTCTCCACCAAGTGATTTCTTTTCTGACAAACACCAGTATGGGGATCTGTAAAGAGAAGGGGTACTGATGCTGGGAAAAAAAAAGACACTTCAGACACTACTGTATCTTTCTCATGTAGAATCTTGCCGGGGAAATCATGATAATCATAAAAGCCATGAGACCCAAAATCCCGAGGTATTCCTCGCAGCAACTGAAGTCTGAGTGGAAAACTCTAGAAACAGATCTATATATAGATTTATTTTTTCCTGTGGAAGAAAAGCTCTTTGGTGTCTAGTTGACATCCTAGAAACATAATCCTGTGAGAACAAGACAAGAAAGACTTCTGAATGTTCTCTAGGAATCCCACCTTTTGTAAGAGATCGCTCACCCAAGATATTCCTGACACCTTGAAAAAGACTATTCAAAGATAAGCAAGTCATCAAAACATGGAAAATGTGGATACCCTGCAGCCTGCAATGAGCTATACCTACAATTAGACCCTTTGTGAACACTCTTGGTGCAGTGGATAGTCCAAAGG
Source organism: Protopterus annectens (assembly GCF_019279795.1). Taxonomy (NCBI): domain Eukaryota; kingdom Metazoa; phylum Chordata; order Ceratodontiformes; family Protopteridae; genus Protopterus; species Protopterus annectens. The sequence goes on from NC_056732.1 coordinate 40,957,845, forward strand.
GTAAGGCAGTAAAAGTACACTTGTGTAAGTAAACTTACACTAACAGTAATGTTCAAATGATCACTGCTGTAGTAACCTTAACTATATAGGTTATATCCTGTCAAGGATATAACACACTGCCAGTTTCCACAGATTCAGGGCAGCTTTCAGGTACCCAAACTGTCAGGCAGCTTGAGGTGTGCTGACTAAAAGACAACCTTGGGCACCAAGCCGTTCAGAGTTTTCCGGCCAACAGACAGAGAGGCTGAGCCCTGAAAGGGCAATGCTAGGAAGAACAAAAATAAATAACCACACCCTGGCAAAAACAACACACCTAACAATAGGGAAGATGGAGGAAGGGAGAGTACTGCAGTAGTGATCATTCAAACATTACTGTTATACTAAGGTTCCTAACACAATTGTATCATCATATTGATCACTGCAGCAGCAGCCTTAGCTATATAGGTAGCCTCTGGAGAATGGTCCTTGAAAAGCCTAATCTAGACCTAGAGAAGAAATCATGCTTATAGTGTTTTGTAAAAGTATGTACAGAGGACCAAACTGCAGCGTCTACAATAAGTCTAGAATCCTACCTTTCAAAAACTCCATAGATGAACCCAAGATCCTGGCAGAGTGGGACTTGTCCCTGCCTGGAAAAAAATTGTTATGGTGAATATAACAAAAGTTAATAGAAGATAAAATTGCCAAAGATTCCAAAGACAACCACAAGGCATTCTATAGTTATGTCAAGAATTTAAATGGCAATGCTCAGATCTGCTCTGAGCTACAACAGAATGGCATTAAATATACTGATCCCAAGGATATTGCCAATATCCTGGCAGATCGATTTAGTGACAACTTCACCCCCCCCCACCCCCTAAAGGGCCCATCTCAATACCGAACAATTGCGAAATTCCAGTAATAACAGCCACTCAGTTAAAAACTGCACTCTCCAAAGCTTAGAATGCAGCATCCATGGGACCACACGACATCCTGGGCTGTGTACTACATGAACTACAAAATGAACTGGCACCTCACCCAAGTGTCATGTTTAAGGAAGGACCTCTGAGGAGCCAAGAAGCGGATCCCGACGGTAGACAATGTCTTCCCGTCCTTCTCACTCTGGAGTAGCGTATTGCGGACGGTTTTGCCGAAAAGCGTAGAACCATCAAAAGGGGCATTCGCGAAGGATGCCTTGAAGGGTTCTGCAAAGTCGCAGAGATGGAGCCAGACCTGTCGTCGTAAGACAATGCCTGCTCTGCTAGCTCTAGCAGCTCCCTCCGTGGCATGGGAGAGAAGCCGCATAGAGGTGTTTGTAATCGACTTGAGTGGCCATTCGAGCCGAGAAGGTCCGTTTGTCCTCGGCCGACATGGACTCTGGGGTGATCCAACGTACTCTTTGAGGTCCCGCTGGAGCCAAATTACATGTGCCATATAGTTCAGTGACCTTACAGAGAAGGTCGCTGAAGCGAACATCTGCTTTCCATGGCGGTCCATCGTCCGAGACTCCTTGTCTGGAGGATGTACCGATGAACTCTCCTGTGCTAATTCCTTCTTGGTGGCAGCCGCCACCACCATGGCATCCACTGGGGCACCCTTGCTCCAAACTGTCCTGTCTGTGGGAGGGCTGAGGATCCTGTCTGGTCTCTTGGGTATTGGCTCCACAGTGCCCAGCTCCTTCCATGCCCTGGTAGTTATGAGGTCCACCAAGGGATCGGCAGGAGGGGACACCCAAGAGGTAGACGGACCGGTGTCGAATGCCTCCAGAAACACAGACTCATCCGAGGAAGGCTGACCACCCCCTTCTAATACGCAGCATTTCCATAATGTCTCCAAAGGAGACGTCCTCGGGGGGGTGACCTTGGGGAACCTTCCCTTTCCTCTAAGTCCGTGTCTTCTGTGAGGGACTCGGGTAAGTCCAAGTGCCTCTTCTTACACTTTTGTTTGTGAGGAACCTCCTCGGGGGGGCTGTCCAAAGAGGGCTCACCAACAATGTCCTGTTCCTCTACAGGAACCATCTGGGTCGTAGGCGCAGGCTGTCCCTGGGGCCGGATGATGGAAGACAGGCCTGTCTGACAGGGAATGACGGGTGGATCCGGAGCAAGAACCTGGGGCCTCGAATCCCTCGAAAGGACCCTCTCCACAACGTTGAATGCCAAGGGTGAGCTGCTCTCCCTATGATCCGAAAGCAGCCCCCTCAGATCCGACGTGTGGATCGGCGCCAGAGATGACCCGATCGGATCAGAAAGAACAGTCTGCTCCGACCTCAATGGAGCTGAAGGCACACTGGCCCCTCCAGATCCGATGCTCAGCTCATGGCCCCGAGAGCTCGGATCCGAAAAGGGATCCGACAGACTCGAGGGTGCAGTCGGCGCCGAAGTAGGAAACACTGCTGGCGCCGACATCACCCCGGCTCCGAAGCTAGCTGGATCCGACAGCTCCGAACCCCAATAGCAGGTCAGAGAAGGAGCAATGGGGGCAAAAAATGGGGTCGAGCTTCCCCCCGGAGGGTGGGAGGCAAGAGCAGTCCCATCTGCAGCTGGGCCTGAAGAAATCGACGCATCATCCGGTCCATGTCTGCATCGGATAGACTTCTAGTTGACCTGGATGACGCTGCCGAGGCCGGCCAGGAAGGCCGCCTAGACGACCTCGAAGGTGACCGGGTCTCCTCCTCCAGCTGTGGGGAGAAACGTGGAGAATGAAGCCGGGAGGGAGAAGACCCGGAGACCTTAAGGGGAGAGGTGAGCTGCTTAGACGGCGGGGCTGATGGAGCTGACTCGGCCCGCTTTTTGTGGCTACGATGCCTGTCTCTATCTCGCTCCTTGTCTTTCCTGTCCTTTTTTCTGCTGTCCCTTTCCTCCTGAGCCGAAGAGGGAGTTTGAGTCCCGGCAAAGTGAGCGGGAGCAGCTGGTGGAGCAGCCGCGGCTGGCACCACACAGGGGGAGGAGGACAAAGCCAAATCAGGGGGGCAAAAGGCTTGCAAGGATTAGCTTGGTCCTCCTATCCCTCAAAGCCCTGGGGTTGAAGGCTGCATAAATAGTGCAGCCCGACGAAAGATGGTCCATGCCCAGGCAAATAACGCACTGAGTGTGGCTATCCACTGGGGACAGTTATGGCCACACTCAGAGCATTTAGAAAAAGTTGCTTTTGGGCCTTCAGACATTTTAAAAGAAAGAAAGAAAGAAAGAAAGAACAGGCACACACGCACACACCTTCACACACACAGACAGAAGGGGGGAGGGGAAGGTACAATTTAACTAAGCTAACGTGAAAAACTACCCAAAACAGATTAAGGAAGAAAAGGGAACCATACACACAAAGTTCGAAGAGATTCCTGAGAGAAAAAAGTTTAAATAACTTTTAAACTCACAAACCCACGCTAGGAGTTCGCTCTCAGATGCTTCAAGAAGCCGCGGCAAACGAGATCTGGGGACTAGAGGGAGGTAGCAGGGTATTATGGGTAGGGGGAGGAGCTTGGAGCTCGGATCTGAGCTATCGGATCGGAGCTATGGAAAGCTGCCGGCTCGGATCTGAATCGGATCCGATACCCACAGGTTGCTGATCAAATGAAGTTAACTACTTCAGATCCTCCGATAAACCTATACTGTGTCCAGAGATTCTGAAAGGAAAAAGTATTCACGAGTACTGTCCCTCTAATGTAATGGACAGAATATCCTGAAGGAGAGGAATGGGCAAAAAATGTCATATTCCGAGCACAAACACTGCATTGGAGAAAAAAAATAGAACATTTAGTCAAAAAGAAAAATCATATAAGGATACAAGGATATAATCATATAAGGCTGTTAATCTCTCTGGCCAAGATTTTGCTAGACAGTCAAGAGGAGAAGGTTAACACCTGCACTACACCTCAAGCAACTCATAGCCCTTCAAAACCCACACCATCAACACCCACACACAGCAACACTAAACCCACATATGCAGAGGCCCTTAACATTAACCTGCCCAAGAAACAAGGACCTCCGAAGCTGAAACGCAAACAAACACCATTCACAACCTAAGTGACACATAGCTCACAGCACCAGTGTGCCACCCAACAACAGCCCCTAAGGCAAGACAATGTACCCAACACTTCAGTCATAGGTGACTCTATAGTCAGACACACTGATGCCCCACTCACCAGGCTGAACAAGGAGAAAATTACAGTCAGCTGCCTGTCGGGTGCCAGGATCCGCCACATAACGCATGCGCTCAAGTCACTCCACAACAAGTACAAATATGACTGTCATTGTCCATGCTGGAGTGAATGACTTGAGACATGCCTCCCTGGACTACATGAAAAGAGACACGGAAGAGCTCTTGGATCATGTAGCCCAGGCAGGTATGACCCTAGCCCTGAGCAGCATCCTGCCTTTGCCCAGAATGATACCACAGTACAAGGACAAAATGATTTACTTCAACAATTGGCTAAGCTCCTGGTGTCATTCAAAGGGGATCCAGTATCTGTCTGCCTGGGAAGACATGATCGACAAACCACGATGCTTTGCCAGAGATGGTCTGCACCTGTCACCCCTGGGATTCAGGTTACTGGCTAAAGCTCTTGCCAACCCTATAGTGCCTTTTTAGGCAAGGTTCAAAGGATAAAACCACCACCATAACAGATACAAGCATGCAAAATCTGAAGGTAATGCTACTCAATGCTAGAAGTCTAGACCTCAAAATGCACTCTCTCGAGGCGCTCCTAAAAATGGAGAAAATCAATATCTATGCAGTAACTGAGACCTGGTTGAAGGCTCCAGAGAGCACTCCTGCAATACCAGGCTACAACTCTTACCACATGTTTCGGCCACAAAACCGAGACTGAAACACTAAAGGTGGAGGAGTGTCCATATTCACCAAAGATATTCACACCTCCAGGCTAGTTGCCCAACACAATGCGTCTGAAATTCTCCAGGTGCAACTAATACTAGGTAAGACTGCAATCCAAATTGTAGCTTGCTACAGATCTCCCACCATGCCCCAAGATTCTCACTACACCTTTCTAAACGTACTGGAAATATTAAGATACAACCTAATACTGGATGATTTCAACTACCCTGCCATTAACTGGGAAAACTACTCGGGTACCAACTCCTTTTCCCAACGGTTCTTGGAATTCATAAATTCCAATGCCCTGGATCAACTAATCGATTGTCCTACCAGGGGCTCCAATATCCTAGACCCGGTCATTACCAACATGGGAGATAGATGCTCCACACCAGTAGTCACCCCCTCATTGGTCAGATCTGACCATAAGCAAATCACCCTTGACATCCACATCCCACCCCCACCCCCCAGTAAGGAAACCTCCTTAAAAAACTTCTCCAAAGCCAACTTCATGCTACTGAAATCAGAAGTGATAAACTCCATGACACCCATGCAGACAGGATCTGAAGGTTCGACTGCAGAATCCTACACTAAGGCACTGTACGAGCACATCCACTCGTGCATGAATCATACCATCCCAAATAGAACCAAGATGCTTTTCTCCAATAAAAGGAAGCCAATCTGGTGGTCCCCTACTATAAACAAATTGTACAACAGAAGGAAGAAACTGTTGCAGAAAAGAGGAAAATCCCAGGATGCAAAAACCTCCCTCACCAGCCTCAGTAAGAAGCTGAGATCCCTCATAAAATCCTCAAAAGCTAGTTACGAAAATAAAATTACCAAAGATTCCAAAGACAACCACAAGGCATTCTATAATTATGTCACGAATCTAAATGGCAATGCTCAGATCTACTCTGAGCTACAACAGAATGGCATTAAATATACTGATCCCAAGGATATTGCCAGTATCATGGCAGATTGATTTAGTGCCAACTTCACCCACCTCTCACCCTCTAAAGGGCCCATCTCAATACCAAAAGATTGCCAAATTCCGGTAATCACGGACACACAGATAGAAACCGCACTCTCCAAAGCTAAGAATACAGCATCCATGGTACCAGATGACATCCCAGGCTGTGTACTACATGAACTACAAAATGAACTGGCACCTCACCTAAGTGTCATGTTTAATCATAGCCTTGCCTCAGGCTTCGTGCCCACTGAGTGGCGCACAGCTGCAGTTATCCCACTCCACAAGGGGGGATCCACCTTGGATCCTGGGAACTACTGTCCCATCAGTCTGACAAGCCTGATTTGCAAGGCCATGGAATGTATTATCATGGAACTTATAAACAAAGACACTGGCAACCTTCAAACACTGGACCCCACCCAGTTTGGGTTCGTGAAGGGTCGATCTTGTCCCTGAACCTAACTGACTTCTTCGAATCAGTCTCCAGAGCTGTGAACGAGGGTAAGGCGGTCCACACAGCCTATCTGGACCTCGCCAAGGCATTCGACACCATCCCCCTACTTTGGAATCATAGATAAACTTACTAAGCTGGGCATAAATCCCTACGTCATTCGATGGGTTACCAACTGGCTTACTGACAGAACCCAGACTGTAAAAGTAGCTGACTCCAAATCCAGCTCCAGACAAGTGATAAGTGGAGTACCTCAGGGTTCAGTCCTGGGACCACTCTTGTTTGGCATCTACTTCTCTGAAGTACAGGCCAACACTAAGGGACTCTGGCTAACAAAGTTCATAGATGACTGCAAACTGGGAGCCATTATTGAATCCCCAAATGATGTGGATATTCTACAAAAGGGCCTTACAGAAACAGATGCCTGGTGCCAGAGCCACGGGCTCAAGCTCAATGCCAAAAAATGTATAGTTATCCCCTTTGGAAAAAAACATGAACCCATGAATTACCACATAGGTGGCAGTACACTAAACATCGAAAGTGTGATGAGAGACTTAGGGACACAGGTGGACAGTGGTCTCACTTTCGATAACCACATCGCCACAACAGTCAGGAAATCCTTCCATGTGGCACAACTCATCACTAAGGGCTTTTCATTCAGAAAAAAGGAGGTCATTGTCCCACTGTACTCATCCCTCATTAGACCCATTATAGAGTATAGTGCCCCATTTGGTATGTACCTCACAAGACATCTGCAACAGCTGGAAAGGCCACAGAAATACCTCACTAAAAGAATCACTGCCTAAAGCAGACGCCATATGCTGACCATTTAAAAAAACTCCTGCTATTCTCTGTGGCATATCGTCTACTCAGAGCCGATCTCTGCTTAACATACAAGGCCATGTCAAACCCTGAGCTGTTGGACATGCTCCACTTAAACAAATCCCAATCCCTCAGAACCACACGCTCCAGGGATCTAAACCTTGTCATCACAATGAACAAAACATGCTGGAGGGATAGGTTCCTGACACAGAGACTCCCCATACTCTGGAATAGACTGCCCATACATGTCAAGCAGAGCGCCTCATTGCCCTCTTCAAAAGGAACCTTGAAGATTGGATGGGAGATAGGAAATTTACCCCAGGGATCATGTCAGTCACCCTGCTAGACAGGGGTCCAGAGAAGTAAATATTGCGGGAAGAAATATCCAGGGAATTGTTATGACTAGGCTTGTATAGGCCCTAGGGCCGATAGCCTAGTACCAACCTATGAACCTATGATATCTACCCCATTTGGATCTTCAGGGGTGCAGCAAACTAAAAAAATAATTTCTTAGAAGTGCTTTAACAACAGAACATAAACATGAGCTATATATGCGTGCATATGTATTTATATACAATGGCGTACTTAACACTGAAACATCGAAATGTTGCCATCTTTAACATCAACACAAAAAAAAATCTAAAAAAATGTTGACATGTCAAGATCTAAAAACATTCAAACATTGACATTTCTAACGTCAACACACAAGCAATCTAAAAAAATGTCGACATGGCACTGCTCATGCTCTGATACATAACCACACAGCATGCAACTGCTATAAAACAATGTTTTTTGCATGGTATATATATTTTTTTTTTACAGTGGGGCAATTGAGCTTCTCTGCATGCCCCCCAGACTCCCCCCTTTAATTACTTATTCCTACACCAAGACTGCACAATATCAGGGAAAGGGCATGTTCCCCTAACTATAGCAGCCTTGCACAACTGTTGATCATCTGTTTTGTCGATCAAACTGTGTCAACAACGTAGCTGTCAACTAAACAAACAGTTGATATAAGTGATGCCTTCTATATATGTAGTACTTAGTACATCTGGATTCTCACAAAAGAGCTCAGAAGACATAAGACATTAATATCAAGATGTCTG
>NC_056732.1:40970996-41068496 GCF_019279795.1 Protopterus annectens
TTTTTTCTTTTATATTGCATGAGCTGTATGCACTTTGAACTGAAACAATGAAATTTCATTAAGCTTACATAGTTGTGTGAGTCGGAATGACAAAGTTTACTTTGAATTGATTTGAATCTCACCACTGCCACACAACTAAGTGACAAATGGTGGCATATATTGGGTTTGGATCCCAAAATGCCACCTAGAATGTTACAGATGATGGCACCAGTGCTAGAAATCTGAAGAAGAAAAGGTCCTAGCTGGCACCACGGCAATGCTCTCTCAAGTTACCTTGCAGGCATACAAGTCTAGCTCAATAATCACTTTATGCAATGCAACATTGTACCAGCAGCATAAAGGGGATACGCACTGCTGTTGTAGGTATGCATCCACCCCCAGATTAGACTGCACACAGGCCATATTCACAGCTGAATTGTGGCCTAGCACCCCAGGCCTCTTTTCACCATGCCCTTAATTAACCACAGTGTCTTCTAGTGCTCCTTCCACATGGTAACTGGCTTTCATACAAATTTATTTTCAAGCATGATATTCTCATGGAAGACTGGTACAGATCTCCAGTTTCCCAAAATGTTCCTCTTGGCACCATTGTATTTCTACCACCTAGATTGGCCAGGGACTTCTATAGCTACCTGCCGCCAAATATGAAATCATTCACATTAATATCTCCACTGTTAGTAGGCCCAAATGATCTAACTACGTGGAGACAGGAAAGACAGCTTGTTAACCTATAGCAGTAAATGACAATAAATAACAAAGATACATACATAATAAAAACAGCAATACGTACATAATAAAAACAACCAGCCACAAGGGCTTAAATGTGAATAAATAGTCCTTACTTAAACAATAATGCAGTTAGAGATTTAATATATAGATGAATAAGAAAGTGCAGAAGAACACCAAAACAACAGTTAGTTACAAAGACAAGAATATTTAAATGGAAAAACAACTTAGGATACATAAATGTTGTTGTTGCTGTTTGTCTTTCGGCTTTTCCCGGTTAGGGGTCATCACAGCGGAACTCCAGTCCGCTAATGATTGGCAGTTCTTTTTTTTTTATGGTGTCGAGTTGCCAGCCCGATGCCCAACCTTCAACAAAGGCACGCCCATTCAAAGCATGTCTTTTGAACGCCCACTTGACCGCGGGAAGGACAGGCAGACTCCACACAGAAGGCACTCCCAACAAAAGCCGAGAATCGAACGGGAAAACCTCTTGCTGTGAGGCAACAATGCTACCGTTGCACCACTGCGGAAGTCCATAAATGTACCTCTAACATATAGAGTACAGAACACTTACTGTTAGAAGTTCCTACAAGTTAATGGACAAAAACTGTAGAAAGCAAACTTACAGGGAAATGGCCACCTCAATATCTTACAAGCAAAGACAAAACAGGACAAAGACTTCACTCAGATATTTACATATATTTCAGGTCATAACTTTTGTTATGTTCATCAGAAACCAATATATCATTTAGCTAAACTTTAATTATTTGTTTTCCCCACATCAAAGGTAACTAAACCAGTTCTTCAACATATAAAGGACAAGAGCTTAACTGCATCAGCCCAGAAATGACACAAGGCCCTAGTACACCTATATGATTTTAATTTCGGTTTTCTTTTCACAGTTCTAGTCAGATACTTTCTTCAGTGGACTATACATGAGCATGTTATTTGTTGAATGCTTTTCATTTAGCAATCACTGCCTGTGCATTATCCTAAAAGCATGCCTGCAGAGATTACATTCTTTAGGGAGACTTATGACTTCTTTGACTTGGTGTGTGATCACCTGCAAAAAATGCTGAAAGTTTAAATTTCAGCCTTTGGCCTTTGGGCATTAGCTTGTCATTTACGGGAATATAGGCGTGTAAATGTTAAGGTTTCACTACTGGAATGGTATGTATACACATGCTTAGTTTTACTTTTCAAACATGACTCTCAAGGTCAAAACAGATACCTCCACCTCTGATAGCAGACCTGTCACTTGTGGACTTCCCCTGGGATCTATCCTGGGACCCCTACTGTTTGGCATCTACTTCTCAGAGGTCCAGGCAAAGACAAAGGGCCTGCGGCTGACCAAGTTTGTGGATGACTGTAAGCTGGGTGCTGTTATTAACTCCCCAAATGATGTTAACATACTGCAAGAGGGTCTCACAGCAACTAATGACTGGTGCCAAAGTCATGGCCTCACGCTAAACACAAAAAAAATGTAGCATCACACCATTTGGAAAAAACACAGCCCCTACTGATTACCACATCAACGGCAGCCCCCTAAACACACAAACTGTGGTGACAAACCTGGGTACTCAGGTTGATAACAATCTCACATTCGACGATCATGTGGCGACAGTGGTCAGAAAAGTATTTAATTGTCTCATCTCATAAGTAAAGGGAATGCATCCAGAAAAAAGGAGGTTATTACTTCCTTATGCTTTTCCTTCATTAGACCAGCACTTGAGGATAACTCCCTATTTGGCAAGTACCTCTCCAAACATCTGCATCCACTGGAAAAGTTGGAGAAATACCCCCCAAAGAGAATCCATGGCCTCCAACATGTGTCCTATGAGGACAGGGTCAAATCACTATCACTCTACTTGGTATCGTACAGATTGCTCAAAGGCGACCTCTGTCTCACCTACAAGGCAATCTCGGACCCTGCCCTACTAGAGATGCTCCATATCCGTAAGTCTAACTGCTTAAGCATTACCCACTTGAAAGGTCTGAATCTAATATTCAACATCAACAAAACCTGCTGGAGAGAGAGGTTTGTCTTCCAGAGGCTGCCCTGTCTCTGGAACAGACTTCCCATACACGTCAAACAGAATACCTTGCTGGCCATCTTCAAGCAGAACCTTGACAAGTGGATTGGAAACCACAAATTTGTCCCAGGGGTTCCACCTGTGTCTCTCATTGACAGGAGTGACAGGTACTGACTGAGGTTTCTTTTTGGGTATAAACTATTGGCTAGGGCAATTAGCCTAGTAACCTCCTATGATCCTATGATGCATAGGTAGAGATTGCTCACATGTGAATCAGGCGTGTGTGTGTGTGTCTGTGTGTGCGTGTGTGTTTAGTGCTTTGCATTGTTTCATTAGTAATGCAAGTGTTAGTTATGTAGTATACTTGTGGTGTAATATGTACGATGGCCTGAGGGTGAGTACTGTGCATTCCCAATAAAGGCTTTGTCAAACAGATTTTTTGATAAGTTCTTGTTCAATTTCTGAAACATTCAATAAGTTTATATAGATCCATATGCCTCCATATATATTAGTAGAAAAGAGATGGAATAATCAGATCCAAAGAAGTAATTCTATGTAAAGTCATCAACATATCAAAATTCATCCTGAGCAGGTTTCTCTCACGTAATATTTTTTGCAACAGTAAAGGAATGAAAAGAACCAGAAGGAAAAAAAGTCTAGTGGGCCGGGGTCATAGCACTGTACCTGGAATAGTGGGCCGGGGTCATAGCACTGTACCTGGAATAGTGGGCCGGGGTCATAGCACTGTACCTGGAATAGTGGGCCGGGGTCATAGCACTGTACCTGGAATAGTGGGCCGAGGTCATAGCACTGTACCTGGAATAGTGGGCCGGGGTCATAGCACTGTACCTGGAATAGTGGGCCGGGGTCATAGCACTGCACCTGGAATAGTGGGCCGGGGTCATACCACTGTACCTGGAATAGTGGGCCGGGGTCATACCACTGTACCTGGAATAGTGGGCCGGGGTCATACCACTGTACCTGGAATAGTGGGCCAGGATCATACCACTGTACCTGGAATAGTGAGCCGGGGTCATACCACTGTACCTGGAATAGTGGGCCGGGGTCATACCAGTGTACCTGGAATAGTGGTCCAGGGTCATACCAGTGTACCTGGAATAGTGGGCCGGGGTCATACCAGTGTACCTGGAATAGTGGGCCGGGGTCATACCAGTGTACCTGGAATAGTGGGCCGGGGTCATACCAGTGTACCTGGAATAGTGGGCCGGGGTCATAGCACTGTACCTGGAATAGTGGGCCGGGGTCATAGCACTGTACCTGGAATAGTGGGCCGGGGTCATACCACTGTACCTGGAATAGTGGGCCGGGGTCATAGCACTGTACCTGGAATAGTGGGCCGGGGTCATAGCACTGTACCTGGAATAGTGGGCCGGGGTCATAGCACTGTACCTGGAATAGTGGGCCGGGGTCATAGCACTGTACCTGGAATAGTGGGCCGGGGTCATACCAGTGTACCTGGAATAGTGGGCCGGGGTCATACCACTGTACCTGGAATAGTGGGCCGGGGTCATACCACTGTACCTGGAATAGTGGGCCAGGGTCATAGCACTGTACCTGGAAACATCAAAGATCTGGACAAAGGCCCATGAAAAGTAGGTGCAACTGGCCAAAAATCGGGAAGCTGATTAAAATAAAATTTGTATACATAATCATGTAACCCCACCCACTCCAATGGAATTGTGGGATATCAATATAAAGATTGAAGTCACTAGATAATAAATAATGGCAGACATTTTATGCTCAATTTCTGAGAGACTTGGTTGGCTACAATGACCTGCATTAGAAGCTGAAGTTAAGTGCAAACTTGCAGTACTGTATTTTAGTCTTCTGTTAAGTACAAACTTGCAGTTTTAAAAATACTGTATTTCATTTTTTTCTGTTACCTAATTGTTTCATTGAATAGTGTGCTGTGTGTCTCTCTGCAGTTAGTTCCCCACCCAGTCTCCCTGTTCTTGTGTTGGTGGCTCTGGAATTCCCCGCCCCTCCTGTAAGTCTGTATTAGAACACTCCTCCTGGGTCCATCTCATTTGCTCACTTAACCGAGTACAGTGAGATCATATTCTGAGTCTGGTGTTCACTCTACTTAGTACAGAGAGAATATTTGAGAAGGCCAACCCACTTAGGTTCTTCCTTCCCCTCTCCTTGCACTTTACTACCAAAAAAAATATTGCACTTTATTCATCTGCTTTTACTGTATTTATGTTTCCTCCTTCTTTATTTTGCTTTTGCCTCTTCTTAAAAGTACTCAATTTTATTTATTCTGCTGCATTTATTACTGCTTGGTAGTAGCCTGATTAAATTGTAGCTGTTATTCTAAGTGTTTTTGGTTTAAGCACTTGGGCTTCATACCGGTTGTTTTACATTAAGAAGGTTTGTGGTCTGCTCTGTTGTGGCAGGACAGGTAGCTTACATCCTTCTAAGCTGGGAATTGCTGATTGAAGGCTCAGTGTCTGCTATTCTAAAAGTGTATTAGTTCTGGTTTAAGCACTTGGGCTTCAGGCCAGTCATTCTACATTAAGAGGGTTTGTGGTCTGCATTCTTGTGGGAGGAGAGGCTGGATTCTGCCCTTCTGAGCTGGGAATTTATGGTCACAGGCTTATTGTGCCTGCTTATTTGAACGTTTTCTTTCTGAAATTGGTGCGCCTTATTGCTGTAGCTTAGACCAGATTCAGGCCTGCTGAATCTAGCTTTGTTTGTATAACTTGAGCACTGATCCAGGCCATCTTTTTTTGGAGAAGGTTCCCCTGCACCCTAGTGGCAGGAGTGTGCGGTTAGAGCTTGTCTGATTGAAGACTGCTGGAACAGGGCTCTGTTTTGAGCTTTTTTCTGGTTAATTGGGTAACTTGTTTAAATCAGTTTGCTCATTTTCTATTGTTTTATATATATATATATATATATATATATATATATATATATATATATATATGTATAAAAGTGCACCTTATTCATCTGTTTTTACCGTATTTGTGTTTCTTCCTACTTTACTACTAGGGGCATATACTACAACTCTGATCTGAGATATATAACAATAAGTATCCTTTTCTGTGCATTTGATTGTGTATGTTTTATTTTCTGCAAAAAAAAAAAAAAATACTTGTTTCCCACCTTTCTAAGCTAGTATAGTCCAGTTTTCAGGTTAGTGCTGAATTCAGGGCTGTGTTACAAATCTCTGTGTTTGCCTATACCTTACTTGGATAGAAGGAAGTTGCTCTGTTCACCTGTGAGAGAGGAGAGCTTTGAGCAGCCTATCTGTCCCTGGAGGAGTGGTTTCAGCCAAGAAATTAGTAGTTTATTGGCCATTTTGGGCTAATTTCTATCTCTTTCATTTCCCTGCTATAAAACCACATTTGCACGGTTTTGCACGCTGGGCAGCGCCAGTTAGCTAGGGTTTAACTATTCCCGGCTCCACAAAGTATCCTCTTTAATTTTTCCCTTGGAACGAGACACACTTTCAACTTAAGCACTCAAGCCATTCATTTCTCAGCCCGGCACTTGCTCAGAACTCATAGCAAGCACTTATAAACCCTAGAACTAGACCCACCTATACTGTACAAAAGGACAAGGCTCTCTATTCGACCTCACCAGCCATTCAGTAAAACAGTTCACTGTACCTATTCAGGCATGTCCAAAGGGCAGTTTCAGATGTACTCTCCAGTCCAACTGGTGAATCTGGGCATTTTGAGGCAATGTTACAACTGCCTCATGTACACAAACAACCCTCTCCTCCTACCACCAAACACTAATACATGCAAGAGATGCAATTATACAGCCAAACTGGAGGCTAAGCTCTCTCAACCCAAGACTGGATCAGACAGTCAAGAGGAGAAGGGAAATACTTGCATCACACCACAGTCTCATATAGACCCATTAAACCAGCACCAGCAAAAAAACACACATAAATACACGAAAACATATTCAGAGGCTCTAAATAAAAATCTGCAAAAGCAACAGATACTTTCAAAGCAGACATCCAAGCAACCTCCACCCCCCCCAACACAAACCATGAAACACATACTTCACATAACCAGTGTGCCACGCAATCACAGCCCTTAAGACAAAATAACATACTAGTAATAGTTGACTCTGTAGTCGGGCACACTGACGTCCCACTCACTAGGCTGAATAAGGAGAAGGTTACTGTTAGCTGCCTGTCGGTTACCAGGATCCGCCACATAACACAAGCACGCAGGTCACTCCAGAACAAGTAAAAATATGACTCTGTCGTTGTCCATGTTGGTGTGAATGACCTAAGCCGTACCTCCCTGGACTACATGAAAAGAGACATAGAAGAGCTCTCTGATCAGGTATCCCAGGGCAGTATGACCCTGACCCTGCACAGCATCCTGCCCTCACCAAGAATGATACCATGGTATAAAGAAAAAATTATCAATTTCAACAATTGGCTAAGTTTCTGGTGTCATTCAAAGGGGATCCAGTGTCTGTCTGCCTAGGATGACATGCTCGACAAGCCACGCTGCTTCGCTAGAGACGGCTTGCACCTGTCACCCTTAGGCTTTCGAATACTGGCCAAGGCTCTTGCCACCCCCATAGTACCTTTTTTAGGCAAGGCTCAAAAGACAAACCCACTGCCATAAATAGTACAAGTAACAAAAAACTGAGGGTAATGCTACTCAATGCCAGAAGTCTAAACTTCAAAATGCACGCACTCGAGGCACTCTTCAGTATGGAGAAAATTGATATATGTGCAGTAACAGAAACCTGGGTTAAGGCTCCAGAGAGCACCCCAGCACTACCAGGCTACAACTCATACCATACATTTCAGCCACAGAACCCGGACCAAAATACAAAAGGCAGGGGCTTATCCATATTCATCAAGGATACCCACACCTCCAGGTTAGTGGCACAGCACAATGCTTCAGAGATCATCCACGTGCAGCTAACAACGGGCAAAACTTCAATTCAAATTGTAGCTTGCTACAGATCACCCACCATGTCCCCGGACCCCCATTCCGCATTTCTGGAAACACTGGGAAACAAAGTTCCTACCAAACACCCTAATACTAGGCGATTTCAATTACCCAAACATTAACAGGGAGAACTACTCAAGTACTAACTCCCTTACCCCACATTTCCTAGAATTTATAAACTCAAACACCCTGAATCAGCTGGTCAACACTCCCACCAGAGGTAACAACATATTGGACCTAGTCATCACCAACATGGGTGACCGAAACCGGTGTTCCACACCGGAGGTCAACCCCTTGCTAGTTAGATCTGACCATAAACAAATCACTTTGGATATCCACACCCCCCCCCCCCGGACAAGGAAACCACCGTGAAAAACTTTTCAAAAGCAATCTTCACGTTACTTAAGACCGAGGTGGAAAGTTTCAAAGCCCCCATACTAAAGGATAATGCTATCCAAGCTGCAAAATCCTTTACTAATGTATTCTATGGGCACCTACAAGAATGCATGGATCGTGCTATCCCAAGCAAAACCAAGACTTACTCCTCCAAGAAAAGGAAACCAGTCTGGTGTACCCCTGCCATAAACAAGCTATACAATAGAAGGAGGAAACTAGTACAGAAAAGAGTAAAATCCCAAGAAGGGAAGACATCCCTGATCAGTATCAGCAAGAAACTATGATCCCTCATAAAATCATCCAAGGCGAGTTTCGAAAGAAAAATTGCCAAGGACTCCAAAGATAACCACAATGCATTCTTTAGCTATGTCAAGAATCTAAGTGGCAATGCTCAGATCTGGTCAGAGTTATTGCAGAATGGCACAAAATACACTGAACCGACCAATATCGCCAACATCCTGGCAGACAGGTTCAGTGCAAACGTCACCCCCCTCTCACCCCCAAAAGGGCCCATAACCATACCAGAAGAATGTAGAGCCCCAGAAATCACAGACACTCAAATTAAAACAGCCCTCTCCAAAGCCAAAAACACAGCATCAATGGGACCGGATGGTGTCCCAGGCTGCATCCTACACGAGCTCAAAGACGAACTAACCCCTCACCAAAACACACTGTTCAAACTCAGCCTCTCTACAGGCTATGCATCCACAGAGTGGCTCACAGCAACGGTTATTCTGTGCCACAAAGGTGGAGCCACAACAGACCCTGGGAACTATCGCCCTATAAGCCTGACTAGCTTGGTCTGCAAGGCTATGGAGCGCATCATCATGGAACTCATTAACAGAGACATTGGGAACCTCCAAATACTGGACCCTACCCAGTTCGGCTTTGTTAAGGGCAGATCATGCCTCCTGAACCTGGCGGACATCTTTGACACAGTTACCAAGGCTATAGACAAGAGAAAGGTGGTATTCACAGTCTACCTAGACCTCGCAAAGGCGTTCAACACCATTCCCCATTCTGGTATTATAGACAAGCTCACCAGCCTGAACATAAACCCCTACGTCACAAGATGGGTGGCCAACTGGCTCATGGACAGAGCCGACATGGTGAGAGTTGTGGGAACTAGGTCCGACTCTAAACCAGTTACAATTGGCATTCCCCAGTGCTCAGTCCTAGGACCCCTCCTGTTCAGCATATACTTCTCGGAGGTACAGGCAAGCACAGGAGGACTATGGCTGACCAAGTTCGCAGTCGACTGCAAACTAGGGGCTATAATTGACTCTCTGGCTGACACAGACATCCTCCAAAAGGGTCTCACTGAGACGGATACCTGATGTCAAAATCATGGCCTCAACTAAATGCCAAAAAGTGCAGTCATCCCCTTTGGAAAAAACAAATTACCCACAAACTACCAGATAGGTGGGTAGTCCCCTAAATACAGAAGACGTAATAAGGGATCTGGGGACACAAGTAGATAGTAATCTCTCCTTTGATAATCACATTGCCAAAGTGGTTAGAAAATCCTTCTATGTGGCCCACCTAATCACAAAAGAGTTTGCATCAAGATCAAAAGAGGTCATTGTGCCCCTCTACACATCATTCATCAGCCCCATCATAGAGTACATGCCCCAATTGGGATGTACCTTACAAGACACCTGCAACAGCTGGAAAGACCACAGAAGTACCTCACCAAGAGGATCACTGGCCTCAAACAGATGCCCTATGCAGCCCAAATGAAGAAACTCCAGCTGTACTCAGTTGCATACCGCCTACTCAGAGGTGATCTCTGCCTGACATACAAGGCCATGTCCAACCCAGAATTGATGGTCATGCTCCACCTAAAGAAAACCATATCCCCCTCGAGCCACACACTCTAGGGATCTAAACCTCACCACAACAATAAATAGGGTGTGCTGGAGGGATAGATTCCTGTCCCAGAGACTTCCCATGGTTTGGAACAAGATCCCAATCTACATTAGGCAGAGCTCCTCGCTAACACTCTTCAAAAGAAACCTTGACGAGTGGATGGGAAACAGAAAGTTTACCTCGGGGATCACTTCAGTAGCTCTGCTAGACAGAGGCGCAGGGAACTAATCTCAGGGGGCGGCGAAAGTCAACACATTCTGGCTAGGCTTATAAACGCCTTTGGCCAGATAGCCTAGTACTTACCTATGAACCTAACATTTGAACTTCAGCCTTCATATTCTTCACAAAATACATAATAATACAAAACCTGTTATTCTAGCAACTATCTGAACTTACAGGAGCAATATTTAAAATCTGTCCCAATTTTTAGGCCTTTGTCCCACCATTATTTTTGCTTTTGTCAAAATTTCTTGCTCTGTGAGATTGAGATGTGTGGACGAGATGTGTGCTCAAAAGCAATAGTTTCCCATTCAAAATACAGCTCATTCAAGGAATCTAAAGTGTTACAGCGAAGAAAATAGACCCCCCCCAAAGAATTAATGGTGCAGAACAGCAACATATCCAGTAAAGAATGTATATGTAGCTGCACCAAAACACAGCATTTTGATGGAGTTGAGAATAACACAGTAGGAACAAAAACAAAAATAAAAATAAAATCCAGGTGTCACTAATGAATAATACAAGTGTAACAAATAGGTAAGTGCTTTCACTAGTTACACTAGCTAGTGGTCTGATGAAGCTAGTATAACTAGTGAAAGCACTTACCTATTTGTTACTTACACTTGGATTATTCATTAGTGAATAAATGCCTGGATTTTATTTTTATTTCTGTTCCTACCATGTCATTCTCAAGTCCAGCAAAAGTGCCATGTTTCAGTGCAGGTACATATACATTTTGTACTAAACAATCTAAACTGATAAAAGCCAGCACATCATTTTAATAATTTGTTAACCAGGGTAGGACACAGATCACCATTCCTAATGGGCCTATACAGGTGCCTCCATTTACTGGAAGGTCACTGCTTTAGTACTAGTGTGGTGCATTTAAAAAAATGCTAATAATTTTCAAATCATTTAACCATTTTTCTCCACATATTAAGGACGTAGCATTAATAACTAAACATAATAAATGGAATGTTCGACTGGCGTACAATTACAAGCAGTAGTATCTGACAAAAAGTGGCATAATAAATGGCACAAAATGTAAATCTCCAGCAACATCTGCTACAATGGTCACAACGTTGCTCAGTCTCAAACTGAGTTGCAAGGAGAGTTTGCATTACATTGTCAACTAAAGTAATCATCAGATGTAGTATAACTCATCTTGCACTTATCTGAAACAGCAACCACTCAGCGATCAGATGAATGGTACAAGATGGCGTTCCACTTGGCAGCAGATAAGTTTTGTAGAAAGGTACGTGCAGATATCACTTTTATGGCCTACACTGGCTGCATGCCTACATGCAACATTGCATCACACCTTGCAGTAGTAAAAGTCTTTGGTATACTGGCCAGAGGTTCGGGTCACCTAGGCGAGGAATCCCTCAAGTTATGAATAGTGCAACATGGGAATAGAAGGACATCTCATCTTTCTCTATCTCCCAGTCCTGCCCACAACTCTCAACCTTCCATCTCCAAAATATGGAAAACTTTCTCTGAGGATGCGAACCAAAATGAGCAAAATGTGGAACGCTAAGGAAAAACTTTGCTTAGCAAGCTCACTGAAAGGTTAATAAATGACTGACTGTTAATACTTATAAGAAACTCTTTGGAGGAAGTAGAACTGACCAGGTTTAATATTATTTACTTTAGATATCTGTTTAAAACTTAACAGTGACATGTGTATGACCCTGCCTATCTGAAACACGGAATTTTAAAAATCAAAATAAGGAACATTCCTCTTAATTCAGTACTGTTGAGAGATATGTCAACAACTCTACCATGAAAAAAAGAAGCAGATCCATCAGGCTGGAATAAAAAATGTTGTTCACACCAAAAAGTCTGAGATAGCGATGATGCGCTGCCGTTTCTTGACCCATCATTTCTGCCTCCATTTCTTAAACCAGCAAATGTTTAAAACAAAACGTCATTCACAAGGCAGAGCTTTTTAACTAGATACACACTGCTGAAGAACATCTGGTGTCTGCTATACTGGTTACTCGTACAGACTGGGCATAACTCATTTGCGTAGCTTGTCTTTCTGAATAGCACAGACAAGTTATACCCAAAGGGGTGTTTCATTATTATACTCCCTAGTCCCTCCTCAGAAACCAAGTTCCTGAACACTAAAACTCTGGCCCTAACTCTGACAATAAGCCTAACCGCAAATATAATCTCCCATAAGTCTCAACTTCACTGCACGAAAACAATTAGAAAGGAAGACAAAGGCCCCAAAAAACAGACATTTCAGACATTACTCTGTTCCACTTAAAACAAAACTCTAGTATTTAGTACGGAACTCTAATGCCGATTGGGTTCACCACCTACAGAAGACTATCGTACAATTATTGTGGATCTCACTGTTGTAAATGGCAAAGGCCCTGAAGAGATTATAAATTCTTTGGCCAACACAGTCCAAGAAGATGCTCTCCCAGAGACAGTAGTAGTTTTAATCAGCATTAGGGATCACGATACATGTGAAAATGTGCGAATCCACCTACAGGAATGTGACTGTCAATGTCTTCATTCTTGACCAAAACAATAATGATTTATCCTAAGCCTGTGCCTGGATGCATGGTCCATTAAATGATTCCATGGTCACAGGTCGGTTACTTGGTGACCAAAATTGTAAGAGTTGATGAGGAATAGTGGGCATAATGCTTGGTTGTCCAGGCCCAGTTATTGTTGGCTTACAGCAATTTTCAGTGATTTACCTGAAAATTAAAAAAATAAATGTTTTGAGGAAAAGTGTAAAAAATATGAGGCAAAATCAGGGACCTACCTCATTTTAAAACTTCTTGTATATAATTATTTATCCATTTCTTCTTCTTTCGGCGGCTCCCATTAGGGTTCGCCACAGCGGATCAACTGTTTCCATTTTTTTCCTGTCCTCTGCATCTTGCTCTGTCACACCAACCACCACACCAACCACCTGCATGTCCTCTCTCACCACATCCATAAACCTTATCTTATGCCTTCCTCTTTTCCTGTTACCTGGCAGCTTCACCCTTAGCATCTTTTTCCCAATATACTCTGCATCCCTCCTCAGCACATGTCCAAACCAATGTAATCTTGCCTCTCTGGCTTTGCCTCCAAACCTTCCAACCTGGGCTGACCCTCTAATATACTTATTCCTAATCCTGTCCATCCTCGTCACACCCAGTGCAAATCTTAACATCTTCAACTCTGCCACGTCAAGCTCTGACTCCTGCCTTTTTGTCAATGCCACTGTCTCCAACCCATGTAACATAGCTGGTCTCACTACCCTCTTGTAGACCTTCCCTTTCACTCTTACTGATACTCGTCTGTCACAAATCACTCCTGACACTCTTCTCCACCCACTCCATCCTGCCTGTAGTCTCTTGTTCACCTCTCTTCCACACTCACCATTACTCTGAACTGTTGATCCCAAGTATTTAAACTCATCCACCTTCGCCACCTCTACTCCCTTGCACCTTCACCATTCCTCTATCCTCCCTCTCATTCACACACATATTCTGTCTTAGTCCTGCTGACCTTCATTCCTCTTCTCTCTAGAGCATATTTCCACCTCTCCAGGGTCTCCTCCACCTGTTCCCTACTCTCACTACAGATCACAATGTCATCTGCAAACATCACAGTCCACTGGGACTCCTGTCTGATCTCGTCTGTCAACCTGTCCATCACCATTGCAAATAAGAAAGGGCTTAGAGCTGATCCTTGATGTAACCCTACCTCCACTTTAAACGCATCCGTCACTCCCACCGCAGAACTCACCGCTGTCACACTACCCTCATACATATCCTGTACCACTCTTACATACTTCTCTGACACTCCCGACTTCCTCATACAATACCACAACTCCTCTCTAGGCACCCTATGCTTTCTCTAAGTCCACAAAGACACAATGCAACTCCTTCTGACCTTCTCTGTACTTCTCCATCAACACTCTCAAAGCAATCATTGCATCTGTAGTCTACTTATGTAAAAACTCGGGAATTGAAGAGGCCACTCAGAAATTCATGGCATCCCATTATTTTGCCCTCAGAACTGGTAAATACCATGGAATTTGGTATGGTTGAGCGGTATGGATGGGATGAAACTGGAAACCCATCCTGTAGATCTGATATTTGGTTGGTTTTTGGAATTAACACAAAACTTCCCAGCTGAGCAACACTCCAATCTAGCTTTACTATTAAACTGAAATAACAGTCATAGCAGAATGCCCAAATAGCCCTAAGAAATAAAGTTATGGTCCTAATAGTTTAAGCAGCCAAACTGTTTTAAAGGAAAACATTTATTTTTAACATTTGCCTTAAGAGTGAAAAATATTTTTCATGGAAGCAACGATTTTCTTCCAAGTATAGAAAAAGATGCATTCTTTTGAAATATGTTACCTGCACTCTTTCTTCCACTGCACTGTGAAATGTTTACAAAGCCAAGTGGTGCATTTTTATTATACCATATAATGCACTCTGCTTTCCAAGACTGTCGTGCAATAGGAAAGTAAAGAGTTTCTGAGAACTTATTTCTATTTATATATGGAAAACTGTGATATAACAATAAAGTACATGTTTCAGAGAATCTATTTCTGTGGTTTATCCTTAACTCCCGTAAGATATCCCCATAGTATAAGTCGCATAACACCAACCTGCAAACTTCAAACATTATTTTCCCTAACATCACCGTATCATCCCTTTGTACTCTGACTTACCGCCAAACATTTCACTTTTTACCTCACATCAGTCGCTCCTCTGTCTCCAGCTCTGCTCATACATTACATCAACTCAAAAGCTATAAAACATAATTTACTTAATTTGTGTGGATTTATATTGATGTAAATAGTTTCAAAACATTTTCTTTGAATCATATCAAGTATTTCTGCATGATAATCTAATCATATAATTAATGTAGTCAAACAAATTATAAATATGTTTGTTATTGGGGGCCCTCCAGGACTCCACTCAGTCATATTATCATGCTCAACAAGTGGAAAGGTAGGTGTTTGTGTGACTGTGAGTGTGAGTGTGTGTGTGTGTGTGTGTGTGTGTGTGTGTGTGTGTGTGTGTGTGTGTGTGTGTGTATATATATACAGGTTTATATACATACACGTATGTATATTATATATATACATACACACACATATATATATATATATATATATATATATATATATATATATATATATACACACACACACACACACACACACACGCACACAAATTTTACATATACATATAAGAGAGCGAGAATACATTCGTTTGGCTGAAAAACTCGAAATACTGAAACACAAAATGTTAAAAATTCAAAATATTAAAAGTGGGAATTTGTTCTCCACTGCTGTGCAATCCTGGAGTTGATACATATAACTAGCAGGGTGTGAAGGGGACTTGCCCCCTGTATTGAAAAAGTTTTCAATGTTTTGAGTTTTCAGCATTTTGGATTTTGATGTTTTGAGTTTTTTGACCAAATTAATGCATTTCATAAAATATTTGTGTATTTTACACACACATAGACACATAATGTAAATATATATATATATATATATATATATATATATATATACATACATATAATACATAATGTAAACAAATGCATCAATATATGTATATAATCACACAGGTCCACTACATAATCTTGAAATTTTGAAATATCAAATTTCAAAATCTCAAGACTATATAGCCGAAACCCCTAAATACCGAAAGACCAGAAGCGCGAAATTCAAAATCCCGAAGTACGGAGATATTGAAGTAGCACTTCTGGTGTTGCGGTTTGTGGATGGATAGGTGGAATTCAGGTATGTATCTATGTGTAAATGTGTTGGTTAGGGGCTGTAGTGTGTGTTCATACGTTGGTACTAGGATATCGGCCCAAGGGCCTACGTAAGCCTAGCCAACAAAGTTCCTTGGCTTACGCCACCCAAGAAAGTTATTTTCCTGTGCCACTGTCGAGCAGAGGCAAAGAAGTGATCCCCGGGTTGTATTTCCTATTTCCCATCCACTCATCAAAATTTTTCTTGAAGAGTGATAATGACAAACTTTGCTTGAAATAGATGGGTAGCCTGTTCCAGAGTATGGGAAGTCCCTGGGACAGGAATCTATCCCTCCAGCATGTCCTGTTTATTGTGATGACAATGTTTAGGTCCCTAGAGCGTGTAGCTTGGAGGGATTGGGATTTTTTAGGTGTAGCATGTCCAACAGCTCTGGGTTTGACATAGCTTTATATGTTAGGCAGAGATCACCTCGGAGTAGGCAATATGCTACAGAGTAAAGCTGGAGTTTTTTGAGGTGGTCAGTGTAGGGAATTTGTTTGAGGCCAGTAATCCTCTTTGTGAGATACTTCTGTGACCTTTCCAGCTGCTGCAGATGTCTTGTGAGGTACATTCCAAAAGGGGTGTTGTACTCTAGAATGCAAGTGCGCTAGCCGCTTAAAAGCATTTATAGCATTTACTGTCTGTTTTCTGCAAAAAAAAAAAAAAATCTTGTTTTCCCGCCTTACTGAACTAGAATAGTCCAGTCTTCAGAGTTTGCTGATCTCTGGGCTTTGTCTTGGTTCCTGTGCTATTCCATATACTTATTTGGATAAAAGGAAGCGTCTTTGTTCACCAGTGGGAGTGGGGAGCACTGAGCGGCCTATTTGTCCCTAGAGGAGTGGTTCCAGCCAGAAACTTGTAGTCTATTGGCCATTTTGGGTCAATTCCTAGCTCTTTTCAGCCCCCTGTAATAAAGCCCACTTTAGCACGCTTTTTTGCTTGTATTCAACTCAACACAGCTCCTCGTGGTGTCCTGCAGAGTTCTACAAGCAGCAGAGCAAAAGAGTGACTTTTTCCTGATTTAAGTATTTTTTTTCTGGCTTTTTGATTATTTACTGCTTAGCGACTGCTTTTTCGCCTGTTCATACAGCTCTGCATTCTATTTAAACTGTTTTTTGTGTTGATTAACTGTTTTGCACTTTTAAACAAGTTATTTGTTGCTTAATTTTACCTGTAGGCTAACACACTCTAGTGCACTAGCCGTTTAAAAGCACTTATAGCATTTACTGTCTGTTTTTCTTCTGTTTTCTGCAAAAAAGAAAAAAACAAAAAAAAAAAAAAATCTTGTTTTCCCGCCTTACTGAAGTAGAATAGTCCAGTCTTCAGAGTTTGCTGACCGCTGGGCTTTGTCTTGGTTCCTGTGCTATTCCATATCCTTATTTGGATAGAAGGAAGCGTCTTTGTTCACCAGTGGGAGTGGGGAGCACTGAGTGGCCTGTTTGTCCCTAGAGGAGTGGTTCCAGCCAGAAACTGGTAGTCTATTGGCCATTTTGGGTCAATTCCTAGCTCTTTTCAGCCCCCTGTAATAAAGCCCGCTTTAGCGCGCTTTTTCGCTTGTATTCAACTCAGCACAGCTCCTCGTGGTTTCCTGCAGATTTCTACAAGCAGCAGAGAGCAAAAGAGTGACTTTTTCCTGATTTAAGTATTTTTTTCTGGCTTTTTGATTATTTACTGCTTAGCGACTGCATTTTCGCCTGTTTATACAGCTCTGCATTCTATTTAAACTGTTTTTGTGTTGATTAACTGTTTTGCACTTTTAAAAAAGTTATTTGTTGTTTAATTTTACCTGTAGGTTAACACTCTCAAGTGCGCTAGCCGTTTAAAAGCATTTATAGCATTTACTGTCTGTTTTTCCTCTGTTTTCTGCAAAAAAAAAAAAAAATCTTGTTTTCCCACCTTACTGAACTAGAATAGTCCAGTCTTCAGAGTTTGCTGATCTCTGGGCTTTGTCTTGGTTCCTGTGCTATTCCATATCCTTATTTGGATAAAGGGAAGCTTCTTTGTTCACCAGTGGGAGTGGGGAGCACTGAGCAGCCTATTTGTCCCTAGAGCAGTGGTTCCAGCCAGAAACTTGTAGTCTATTGGCCATTTTGGGTCAATTCCTAGCTCTTTTCAACCCGCTGCTATAAAGCCCGCTTTAGCGCTTTAGGTGATTTAGCAGAGTTGCCCATAGAGCACCATCGGGCAGCGCCGGTTAAACAAGGTTAAACTATTTCTGGCTCCGTAAAGTCTGCTTTTCAATTTTTCCCTTAGAACTTCTCTACTTGCAATCTAAACAGTCTATTCTCTATCTCAAAAGCTCAGCACTTGCTCCTAAAGCATTTTATATAGGTAAAGCTCAGCACTTGCTCCTAAAGCATTTTTATATAGGTAAAGTACTTGTATACTAAACAAAGTACTACATTAGCCTAGAATCCCCTTGAGTACCCATTTCCCTATAGGTCCCTTCTGACTCAGTTACACAGCAAACTTTATCACTTTTTCTAGCATGTCGAAGGGTCAGTTGCTAGCGTCCTCTCCTGTTCAGCTGGTGAATCTGGGCATCTTGAGGCAATGTTACAATTGCCTCATGTACACAGACAACCCACTCCTTCTCCCACAAAACACAAATACATGTGAAAGATGCAACTATATAGCCAAACTGGAGGCTGAGCTCTCTCAACTCAGGACTGGCAAGACCAGACAGGAGGAGAAGGAAACCACGCACACCACAAACCCAGTTTCACATAGAACTATCACAACTGCAAAACAAACACATAAACACACAAAGACATACTCGGAGGCACTGATCAAAAATCTACCAAAACTACAGAGGCCTCCAAAGCAGACACCCAAGCAACTGCCACCTCAAGACATAAGACATGCAACACATAGTTCTCAAAGTCAGTGTGCTAAACAGTCACAGCCCTTAAGGCCAAACACAATGCCAGACACACTTGTTATAGGTGACTCCATAGTCAGACACACTGACGTCCCACTCACCAGACTGAATAAGGAAAAGATCACAGTAAGCTGCCTGTCAGGCGCTAGAATCCGCCACATAACACAAGCACTCAGGTCACTCCACAGCAAGTGCAAGTATGACTCAGTCATTGTCCATGCCGGTGTGAACGACCTGAGACGTACCTCCCTGGACTACATGAAAAGAGACATAGAGGAGCTCTCAGATTATGTAGCCCAGGCCGGTATGACCCTGACCCTGAGCAGTATCCTACCCTCACCAAGAATGATGCCACAATACAGAGACAAAATGATCAGCTTTAATAATTGGCTTAATTACTGGTGTCATTCTAAGGGGATCCAATGTCTGTCTGCCTGGGATGACATGCTTGACAAGCCACGCTGCTTCAAGGGACGGCTTGCACCTGTCACCCTGGGCTTCGGATATTGGCAAAGGCTCTTGCCACCCCATAGTGCCTTTTTAGGCAAGGCTCAAATGATAAACCTACCACCCTAGAAAACAAAAATGGAGAAAAACTAAGGGTAATACTGCTCAATGCCAGAAGTCTAAACCTCAAGATGCACGCCTCGAAGCCCTCCTCAGTATGGAGAACATTGATGTCTGTGCTGTGACTGAAACCTGGTTCAAGGCTCCTGAGAGCACCCCAGCACTATCAGGTTATACCTCATATCATGCGTTCCGACCCCAAAATCCGGACCGAACCACAAAAGGAGGGGGAGTATCCATATTCATAAAGGATACCCACACCTCCAGGTTAGTGGCAACGCACGAAGCAACGGAGACCATCCAGGTGCAATTAACCATAGGTAAAACTGCCCTACAGTTTGTAACATGCTACAGACCACCTTCTCAAACTCAGGAAACCCACACAGCCTTCCTGAAGACACTGGAGAGTATGAATGTCTCTCCAAACACCATCATATTGGGTGACTTCAACTACCCAAACATAGACTGGGAACATAACTCAAGCCCCAACACCCTAGCCCAAAGGTTCCTTGAGTTCATAAACTCAAATGCTATGGAACAACTAGTCACCATTCCCACAGGAGGAGAAAATATACTAGACCTGATCATCACAAACATGGGGACAAAATGCTCCACACCGGAAGTATATCCCTCATTGGTGAGATCAGACCATAAATTAATCTCACTGGAGATTCACATCCCGCCCCCACCCCCAGCAAAAAAGACCACAGTGAAGAACTTCTCAAAAGCCAACTTCACACTTCTTAAGACTGGTGTGGTATCCTTCAAGGCCCCCGAGCCAGTGGAAACCACAACCCACACTGCTGAATCCCTTACAAATGCCTTCTACGAGCACCTCCAGGAATGTATGGATCAAGCAATCCCTAATAAAATCAAGACCCTTTCCACCAAAGGCAGGCGCCCGGTCTGGTGGACTCCAGCCATAAACAAACTCTACAACAAGAGGAGAAAGCTACTACATGACAGAGCAAAATCCCTAAATGGGAAGGCATCTCTGATCAATACTAGCAAAAAACTATGATCACTCATAAAATCATCCAAGGCCAACTTTGAGAGAAAAATTGCTAATGACACAAAAGACAATCATAAAGCCTTCTTTAGCTATGTTAGAAACCTGGGTGGAAACTCCCAGATATGCTCAGAATTAGTCCAAAATGATAAAAAATCACTGAACCCACAGACATTGCCAACATACTGGCAGACAGTTTCAGTGCAAATTTCTCCCTCCCCCCCAAAAGGAGAAATATCTATCCCACCAGAGTCTAGCCTCCCAAACATCTCAGATGCCCAGGTGAGAGCTGCTCTCTCTAAAGCAAAAAACACAGCATCAATGGGACCGGACGGTGTCCCCGGCTGTGTGCTACACGAACTCAATGAGGAACTAAACCCACACATAAGGCTGCTGTTTAATCTTAGCCTTACTACAGGATACGTCGCCAAAGAATGGCGTACGGCAACTGTGGTCCCACTCCACAAAGGCGGTGCTTCTACGGACCCTGGAAATTACCGCCCCATAAGCTTGACAAGCCTTGTCTGCAAAGCTATGGAGAGGATCATAATGGAACTCATAAATAAAGACATTGGGGACCTACAGACACTGGATCCTACCCAATTTGGCTTTGTCAAGGGCAGATCCTGCCTCTTGAACTTGGTCGACTTTTTCGAAACAGTCACTAAGGACACTGATGAGGGTAAGGCAGTTCACACAGCCTACCTTGACCTAGCAAAAGCGTTCGACACAATACCCCACTCGGGCATCATAGAAAAGCTCACCAGCTTAGATGTAAACCCATATGTCACAAGATGGGTTGCAAACTGGCTCAAGGACAGAACACACAGGGTTAGAGTTGCTGGTGCCATGTCAGACTCTAAGCCGGTCACGAGCGGTGTCCCACAGGGCTCAGTCCTGGGCCCCCTCTTGTTCGGCATTTATTTTTCTGAAGTGCAGGCAAACATAGGGGATTGTGGCTGACAAAATTTGCAGATGACTGCAAACTGGGCACCATAATTGACACTCCATCAGACACAGACATCCTCCAGAAAGGTCTCATAGAAATGGATAACTGTTGCCAGAGCCATGGCCTTAAGCTAAATGCCAAAAAATGTATAGTCATACCCTTTGGGAAAAACAAGGTAACCCCTAATTACCACATAAGTGGTAATCCATTAAACACGGAAGAAGTTATCAGGGACCTGGGGACCCAAGTTGACAGTAACCTCTCTTTTGACACTCACATTGCCAAAGTGGTTAGGAAGACCTTCTACATTGCCCACCTGATCATGAAGGGATTCACATCCAGATCAGGAGAGGTCATTGTATCCCTGTACTCTTCACTTATCAGACCAATGATTGAGTACAACGCCCCATTCGGAATGTACCTTACCCGACACCTGCAGCAGTTGGAAAGACCCCAAAAGTTCCTCACCAAAAGGATAAAGGGGCTCAAACATGTCATACGATGCCCGACTGAAGAAACTCCAGCTCTATTCAGTCGCATACCGTCTGCTCAGAGGTGATCTGTGCCTGACATACAAGGCCATGTCCAACCCGGAATTAATGGACATGCTCCACCTCAAAAAATCCAAATCCACCAGAGCCACGAGAGCAAGAGACTTAAACCTCAACACGGATATAAATAGGACGTGCTGGAGGGACAGATTCATCACCCAGAGACTCCCTACACTATGGAACAGAATCCCAGTCCATGTGAGGCAGAGCCCCTCACTGACTCTGTTCAAGAGAAATCTTGACGAGTGGATGGGAGAGCGTAGGTTTACCCCGGGAATCATCTCTGTATCACTGCTGGACAGAGGCACAACAAACTACTGGGTATAGTATTCTCATCCTAAGGGGTGGTGAAAGCCACACACACTCTGGCTAGGCTTATAAATGCCCTAGGGCAGATAGCCTAGTATGAACCTATGAACCTATGAGTGTCAAGTAGAGGGGAACAATGACCTCTTTTTTCCTGGATGAGAACCCTTTTATGATGAGGTTTGCCATGTAGAAGGACTTCCTGACTACTGTGGCGATGTGATTATCAAAGGAGAGACTACTGTCCACCTGGGTCCCAATGTCTCTTATCACATATTTGGTGTTAAGTAGATTGCTGCCTATGTGGTAGTCCATGGGTACAGAGTTTTTACCAAAGGGGATGACACTGCACCTTTTGGCATTGAGCTTGAGGCCATGGCTCTGACACCAGGCATCTGTCTCAGCGAGGCCCTTCTGTAGGATGTCCACATCATTTGGGGACTTGACTATGGCTCCTAGTTTGCAGTCGTCTGTGAACTTCGTTAGTTAGAGGCCTTCTGTGTTGGCCTGTACATCAGAGAAATAGATACTAAACAGGAGAGGTCCCAGGATGGAACCCTGTGGTACTCCACTTGTCACTGCTTTGAGGTCAGATTTGGAGTCTGCAACTTTTACAGTGTGGGTTCTGTCAGTGAGCCAGTTGACAACCCATCTTGTGACATAGGGATTTATACCTAGTTTAGTGAATTTAGCCAGAATTCCAGAATGGGGGATGGTGTCGAAAGCCTTGGCGAGGTCAGGATTGGCTGTGTGAACCACCTTACCCTTATCTACGGCTTTGGTGACTGCCTCAAAGAAGTCGATCAGTTCAGGAGGCATGATCTGCCCTTCACAAACTCGAACTGGGTGGGATCCAGAGTTTGGAGGTTACCAATGTCTTTGTTTATGAGTTCCATGATGACACGTTCCATGGCCTTACAGACCAGACTCATCAGGCTAATAGGTAGATAGTTCCCAGGATCAGTGGTGGCTCCCCCCTTTGTGGAGTGGGATAACTGTTGCTGTGCACCATTCAGTGGGCACAAAGCCTGATGTGAGGCTATTATTGAACATGGTGCTTAAGTGGGGAGCCAGTTCATTCTGAACTTCGTGTAAAACGCAGCCTGGGATGTTGCCCGGTCCCATGGATGCTGTGTTTTTGGCTTTAGAGAGTGCAGCTTTTACCTGCGTAGTTGCGATTACAGGGACTCTGCATTCTTCCTATACAGATATGGGCCCTTTAGGGGGTGAGAGGGGGGTAAAGTCAGCACTGAATCTATCTGCTGTTGGCAATATCAGTTGGTTCTGTAATTTTCTTGCCTTTGTGCTGTAACTCAGAGCAGATCTGGGTGTTGCCATTGAGATCCCTGACATAGCTATAGAATGCTTTGTGGTTGTCCTTAGAATTAGTGGCAATTTTGTTTTCGTAGCTAGCTTTGGAGGATCTTATAAGAGATCTCAGCTTCTTACTGAGGCTGACCTGGGAGATCCTCCACTCATGAGATTTTACTCTCTTTTGCAACAGTTTCTTCCTTCTGTAGTACAGTTTGTTTTAGGCAGGGGACCACCAGATTGGCATCCTTTTTTTGGAGGATAGCACAATCCATGCTCTCATGTAAGTGCTTATAGAGTACATTTGTGTAGGATTCAGCAGTTGTAACTGTACTGTCCATCTGCATGGGTGTCATGAAGTTCACCACTTCTGTCTTAAGAAGCATGAAGTTGGTTTTGGAGAATTTTTTTGCTCTGGCTTCCTTAATGGGGGGTGGATATCAAGAGTGATTAGCTTATGGTCAGATCGGACCAACGAGGAGTTGACGTCAGGTGTGGAACACCGGTCACTCATGTTGGTAATGACTAGGTCTAGGATATTGTTGCCCCTGGTGGGGGTGTGGATAAGTTGATCCAGGGCATTGGAGTTTATGAATTCCAGAAAGTGTTGAACTAAGGAGTTGGTACAGGAGTAGTTTTCCCAGTTAATGATGGGGTAGTTGAAGTTGCCCATTATTAGGGTGTTTGGTTGAACCCTAATATTTTCCAGTATATCAAGAAAAGAAGAGTGGGAATCCTGGGGCATGGTGGGGGATCTGTAGCAAGCTACAATTTGGATTGCAGTTTTGCCCAGAGTTAATTGCACTTGGATAACCTGGGATGCATTATGCTGAGCAACTAGCCTGGAGGTGTGGATATCCTTAATGAATATGGACACACCTCTGCCTTTAGTGTTTCAGTCCAGGTTACATGGCCGAAAAGTGTGGTATGTGTTATAGCCTGGTAGTGCAGGGGTGCTCTCTGGAGCCTTGAACCAGGTCTCAGTCACTGCACAGATATCGATGTTCTCCATTTTAAGGAGTGCCTCGAGTGAATGCATTTTGAGATTTAGACTTCTAGCATTGAGTAGCATTACCCTCAGTTTTTGCTTGCCTGTTCCTGTTATGGTGGTGAACTTATTACTTGAACCTTGCCTAAAAAAGGCACTATAGGGGCAGCAAGAGCGTTAGCCAGTATCCGGAATCCCAGGGGCAACAGGTGCAGGCCATTTGTGGCAAAGCATCATGGTCTGTCGACCATGTCATCCTAAGCAGACGTATACTGGATCCCCCTAGAATGACACCAGAAGCTTAGCCAATTGTTGAAGTCAATCATTTTGTCCTTGTACTGCGGTATCATTCTGAGCGATGGCAGAATGCTACGCAGGGCTTGGGTCATATCTGCCTGGGCTACAAGATCGGAGAGCTCTTCCATGTCTCTTTTCATGTAGTCCAGGGAGGTACGTCTCAGGTCATTACACCAACATGGACAATGACAGAGTCATATTTGTACTGGAGTGACCTGAGTGCGTGGGTTATGTGGCGGATCCTGGCACCCAACAGGCAGCTGACAGTAACCTTCTCCTTGTTTAGCCTAGTGAGTGGGACATCAGTGTGTCTGACTATAGAGTCGCCTATGACTAGTATGTTGGGTACGTTGTTTTGCCTTACTGGCTGTGGCTGAGTGTCACACTGAGTCTGTGGGCTATGTTTCATTTGGGTTGTGTTGGGGATGGAGGTTGCTTGTGTTTCTGCTTTGGAGGTCTCTGTTGCTTGGACAGATTATTAATGAGAGCCTCCGTGAATGTTTTTGTGTTACTATGTGTGGATTTTGGTGGTGTAGATTTAGTGAGACTATGTAATGAGTGTGGTGTGGTGCAAATATTTACCTTCTCCTCATGACTGTCAAGTTCAGTCTTGGTTGGAGAGAACTTTACCTCCAGTTTGGCTAGATACAAACATCTCTCACAGATTGTAGTGTTGGGTGGTAGGAGGACAGGGTTGTCTGTGTACATGAGGCAATTTCTACATTGCCTTTAGATTCATCAGATAGACAAGAGAGAACACTGGGAGCTGACCCTTGGACATGCCTGAATAAAAAAATATTTTCCTCTGGATAAGTGAGGAAAGTGAGTACAAGAGGTGTTTTTCTCTAAGCAAGTGAGAAACGTAAGTACAAAAAACTGTTTTCCTCTAGGTAATGAGGAAGATTGAGTGCTATAGTAATTCGTAGCTTATTTAGTGCTTACAAGTTCTGAACAAGTGCTGAGCATGAATAAGCAAATTTAAGTGCTAAAACTAAGAATCAGTACCTGCACTAGATGAGTTACAGGACAGAAACAAGTGCAAATGCAGGCTTTCAAATCAGAAAGTTGAGAGAGATGGAAGAGATTGCCCAAACGGCCAGTAACTACAATTTCTGGGCCAGAACCACTCCTTATGTAGTAGACAGGTTACCAAGTGCTTACCTCTCCCACTGATAAGCTAGAAGGCTTCCCTCCAACACAGAAAGGCTTGAGGGGCTCAGAAGCTTACATACAGTCCTGGATACAGCAAATCTGTATCTGGAACACTAGTTACAGGAAAGGTAGGAAACAGGCTTACAGTTTTTTTTGTTTTTTTTTTACAGAAAAGTAGCAAAAACAGTAGTAAAAACAATTTGCATGCAGTGCAAGCTAGCACACTTGAGTATGTAGCAAAATTAGACCAAACACAGTTTAAAAAATGCAATTAAATTAAAAATGACTAAAAGCAAGTGCAGAAAGAGTTTATTAGGTAGAATGTGGTAAAGAGATGGGACTGGGGGATTGTCCCAGATCAAATCTACAGTGGGGCGGGCAACTGCAAAAGCCACCAAATTTAAACTACAAACCAAAAATAGTGTGCGTTGTGACTGTGGTGTGTGTGTGTGAAGGACTGTAAAATGTGCGGGTGTGAGTTTCCCTTGTGTATCTGTTTGTACGATCTCTGAGTTAGTATATTTAAGTACGGGGGTGTGGGGTGTGCAGCACAGTGTAGGATGATATGTTTGATTGTGGTGGGAGCTTGTGTGTATGTGTATGTGTGTGCTGTATGTGTGTTGTACGTTCGGGATTTCGAATTTTGCACTTCTGGTCTTTAGGTATTTTGGTATTTCGGCTATATAGTCTCAAGATTTTGAAATTCGGCATTTCAAAATTTCGAGAATATGTAGTGAACCCAATCACACACATAATGTACACAAACACACACACACACACACATATATATATATATATATATATATATATATATATATAAATATATGCATATAATACACACACAATGTAAGCATATACTTAAATATATGTATACACTACATACACACATGATGTAAATATTTATTTATAGGTTCATAGGTACGTACTAGGCTATCATTCCTGGGGCCTATATAAGCCTAGCCAAAAGAGTTCCCTGGCTTTCGCCATCCAAGAAAATTATTTTCCTGTCTAGCAGTGACAGAGAAGTGATCCCCGGAGTGAATTTCCTATTTCCCATCCAACTGTCGAGATTTTTCTTAAAAAGGGCTAATGAGGAGCTTTGCTTGACATGAATGGGTAGTCTGTTCCAGAGCATGGGAAGTCTGTGGGACAGGAATCTATCCCTCCAGCATGTTCTGTTTATTGTGATGACATGGTTTAGGTCCCTGGAGTGTGTGGCTCAGAGGGATTGGGGTTTCTTTAAGTGTAGTATGTCCAACAGATCTGGGTTTGACATGGCTTTGTATGTTAGAGGTTGACTCTGAGTAGGCGATAAGCGACAGTGTAGAGCTGGAGTTTTTTGAGAAGGTCTGCATATGGCATCTGTTTGCAGCCGGTAATCCTCTTAGTGAGGTATTTCTGTGGCCTTTCTAGCTGTTGTAGATGTCTTGCGAGGTACATGCCAAATGGGGCGTTGTACTCTATATAATGGGTCTGATGAGGGATGAGCAGAGAGGAACAATGACCTCTTTTTTTCTGGAGGTGAACCTTCTAGCATTGAGAAGCATTACCCTCAGATTTTGCTTGCTTGTACCTGTTACAATGGTGAATTTGTCATTTGAACCTTGCCTAAAAAAAGCATTATAGGGGTGGCAAGAGCCTTAGCCAGTATCCAGAATCCCAAGGGCGACAGGAGCAGGCCATCTCTGGCAAAGCATCATGGTCTATCAATCATGTCATCCCAGCCAGACAGATACTGGATCCCATTAGAATGACACCAAAAGCTTAGCCAATTGTTGAAGTCAATCATTTTGTCCTTGTACTGTGGTATCATTCAGGGTGATGGCAGGATGCTACTCAAGGCTAAGGTCATACCTGCCTGGGCTACAAGATCGGAGAGCTCCTCTATGTCTCTTTTCATATAGTCCAGGGAGGTATGTCTCAGGTCATTCATACCAACATGGACAATGACAGAGTCATATTTGTACTTGTTGTGGAGTGACCTGATGCGTTATGTGGCGGATCCTGGCACCCGACAGGCAGCTGACAGTAACTTTCTCCTTGTTTAGCCTGGTGAGTGGAACATCAGTGTGCCTGACTATAGAGTCACCTATGACTAGAGTGTTAGGTACGTTGTTATGCCTTATAGGCTGTGGTTGACTGGCACACTGAGTTTGTGGGCTATGTGTCATATGGGTTATGTTAGGGAGTGGAGATTGCTTGCATTTCTGCTTTGGAGGTCTCTGTTGCTTGAGCAGATTTTTATTGAGTGCTTCCGCAAATATAGGTGTGTGTTTTGTGTTTCTATGTGTCTGTTTTGGTGGTGCAGGTTTTAAGGGACTATGTGATGAGTGTGGTGTGTGTAAGTGTTTACCTTATCCTCTTGGCTGTCTAGTCTTGGGTGAAGAGAGCTTTGCTTCCAGTTTGTCTACATAAGTGCATCTCCACAGGTTGTAGTGTTGGGTGGTAGGAGGAGAGTGTTGTCTGTGTACATGAGGCAATTGCTGCATTGCCCCAAGATACCCAGATTCATCAGGTAGACAGGAGAAAACATTGGGAGCTGACCTTTAGACATGCCTAGATAAGTGCTTATTTATTAAGTACTAAAAACTGTTTTCCTCTAGACAAGTGAAGAAAGTTGAGTGTTGTAGTAATTTGTAGCTTATTTAGTACTTACAGAGAGTTCTGAACAAGTGCTGAGCTCAAAGAAACAAATTTGAGTGCTAAAACTAAAAAAAATGGCTAGTTCTAAGGGAAATTTTGAAGAGCAGACTTTATGGCACTGGGAATAGTTTAACCCTAGCTAAGCGGTGATGCATAAATTGTATTTTTTTATTTTATATAGCAATAGCAAATAAGCAAACTGATTTAAACAAATTAACCAATTAACCAATAAAAAGCTAAAAACTGAGCCCTGTTCCAGCTGTCTTCGATCAGACAAGTTCTAACTGCACACTCCTGCCACTAGGGTGCAGGGGAACCTTCTCCAAAAAAAGATGGTCTGGATTAGTGCTCAAGTTATACAAACAAAGCTAGATTCAGCAGGTCTGAATTTAGTTTATGCTACAGCAAACAAGGTGTACCAATTTCATAAAGAAACAGTTCAAATAAGCAGGCACAATAATCCTTTAACCAGAAACTCCCAGATCAGAAGGGCAGAATATACCCTCTCCTCCCACAAGAGTGCAGACTACACCTTCCTAATGTAAAATAACTGGCCCAAAGCCCAAGTACTTAAACCAGAACTAATACACTTTTAGAATAACATACACTAAGCCTTCAATCAGCAACTCCCAACTTAGAAGGATGTAGGCTACCTGTCCTGCCACAACAGTGCAGACCACAAACCTTCTTAATGTCAAACAACTGGTCTGAAGCCCAAGTGCTTTAACCAAAGGTTTAGAATAACAGTTATATTTTAATCAGGCTACTAACAAACAGTAATAAATGCAATTAAGTACTTTTAAGAACAAGCAGCAAAAGCAAAATAAAGTAGGAAGAAACACAATTACAGTAAAAGCAGATGAATAAAGTGCAGTTTTTTTATATAACAATAGAAAACGAGCAAACTGATTTAAACAAATTACCCAATTAACCAGTAAAAACGTTCAAAACTGAGCCCTGTTCCAGCAGTCTTCAATCAGACAAGTTCTCATTGCACACTCCTGCCACTAGGGTGCAGGGGAACCTTCTCCAAAAAAGAATGGCGTACCTTCGTTGAAGGTTGTGCGTCAGGGCTGGTAACTCGGCACGTAAAAATCAACTACCAATCATTAGCGGACCGGAGTTCCGCTGTGGCGACCCCTAACTGGGAAAAAGCCGAAAGACACAACAAAAACTCTATTTCTTGGGTGACCATTGAGCCACACCATCAGCTTTCTGCATTAAACAAAAGTACAAGAAACCAAAAAGACAGATCTACAGTACCAAGCTAAAGAAACTGTAGGTGTATGTTGCTTCTTTTCATCTTTTTTTTCTTTCAAGAGTTCTGTCATTGTGTTTGCTTAAAGAACCAAAACAGAGTTACATAAAAAAGGAAGGAAAAGAAAGGGGTCTTGTCGGTCTTTAATCAGACTGGAGTCTTATAAATAACCACCCCCAAATGTATAAAGCAGGCACCCAACCTGAGGAAATAAGTGATCATGTCCTAACTTATACACTCGGACAAAAAACGGATACCCCTCAAATACCTAGCTTCAGAACTATTAGGAACAATAAGAGCTTCAATCAAACTGAATTTCAAAGAGAACTTCAGTCATGTAACTGGAATAGACTAAAACTACTCCCACTAGATGAGGCAGTATCATACTTTAACTCCACATTTCTTACAATCCTTGATAACCATGCACCTACCCGGACCATCAGAACCAAGAAAAAAGTAGCACTGTGGCTGTCTAAAGAAACCAGACAAAAGTCATAAGTAGAAATAAAGCCAATAAAACCCCAAAGGATCAACTTATATATAAACAGCTAAGGAATGATGCAAAAAAGTCTATAGTTCTAGACAAAAAGATTATTACTGTAACCTGCAACATAAACATCAAAATTGAGCACAAAAAGTTTGGTCCAGTTTAAACCATCTTCTCCACCCAGGCCATACTATTACCCCTACCCCCACGACTACCCTCTAAAAACCTCCAGAAAATATTGCCAACACCTTTAACACTTTCTTTATGGAAACCATACATTCCCTTGCCAACCAACTTGGCCCCAATAACCTAGACCCAATTGACCCCATATCCAACACCTACCCCTCCTTTAACTTTCAACCAGTACCAACATCACTTATCCGATCCTTAATCAAGAAACTGAAACTCATGACCCTATCAGCAGACCTACTCCCCGCTGAATATCTTCAGAAAGCTGCAGACGTAATAGCATATCCCATTTCAATACTAATCAACAGAACCATCTTGGAAGCATATATCCCCTCTATCTGGAAAATTTCCCATGTAATTCCTCTCCATAAAGGGGGTAATTCCACTGATCTATCAAATTACTGGCTCACTGCTATCCTGTCACCCCTGGCTAAAATTACAGAAAAATGTATCCATAAGCAACTCTTACATTACCTCAATCTTTACAATCTCCTAGCCCCCTCTCAGCACGGATTTAGACCCCACCATAGTACTACCTCAGCCTTTCTATACTTCTCTCAGACAATAAATTAAAATCATAATAATAACATGCTCTTCTTTGCCCTCTTTCTTGACCTATCCAAGGCATTTGACATGGTAAACCATCAGCTACTCCTTTGCACACTAAAAACTCTCACTATAGATAATCTGGCAATACGCTGGTTTCCATCCTATCTAAGTGGCAGACAACAAGCTGTGCTATGGAAGGATAGCCTATCCTTCCTACTGCAAGTCACCCTTGGAGTGCCTCAAGGGTCCATACTAGGACCTCTCCTATTTTTCATCTTCATTAATGATCTCCATACAGTCATCCCCAGAGTAACCTGCATTCAATATGCAGATGACTCTACCCTAATCTGTTCTGCCACCTCCCCGATAGACCTAAAGACCCCTTTAACAAAGTTGAAAGCTGGCTCACTGACCGGCGTCTTCTATTAAATCCAAATAAAACAAAACTGTTACTCTTCCCCCCACTGGGAAACTGCCATTACCATTACTTACCATCTTCTTCTTCTTCTACTTTCGGCTTTTTCCCGGTTAGGGGTCGCCACAGCGGATCGCCTTGTCCGCACACTGAATGGCAGTGGAGTTTTACGGTGTCGAGTTGCCAGCCCGGCGCCCAACCTTCCACAGAAGGCACACTCACATGCACACCTAGGGCCAATTTAGAGTGTCCAATCCACCTGCAGCATGTCTTTGGGATGTGGGAGGAAACCGGAGCACCCAGAGGAAACCCATGCGACCACAGGGAGGACATGCAGACTCCGCACAGAAGGCACCCCAGCCGAGGATCGAACCGGAGAACCTCTTGCTGTGAGGCGGCAATGCTAACCACTGCACCACCGTGGCCGCCCTATTACCATTACTTACCATAACATCCAATAATGGCACCATAATTTGTCCAGAAGCTAATACAAAA
Organism: Protopterus annectens; assembly: GCF_019279795.1. Taxonomy (NCBI): domain Eukaryota; kingdom Metazoa; phylum Chordata; order Ceratodontiformes; family Protopteridae; genus Protopterus; species Protopterus annectens. The sequence goes on from NC_056732.1 coordinate 41,003,027, forward strand.
CTATTGGGTGTAATAGTCGACAATAACCTTAAGCTTGATGCTCACATCGCTAGAACCATTAAAACAGTCAATAAGAAGCTTGGATCTTTATACAGGATTAAGTCATTCCTAACCCCAACTGCTAGGACAGTGATTGCCCGAACAAATTTACTATCAACCCTTCTTCATACCTCCCCGATTTATACAAACCTAAGTAAATCTGACCTCAATAAACTCAATAGCTGCTACAATAACACAGCCAGATTTGCCACAGGTTCAGTATATAAAAAATACCACTGTCTTAACCTATGACCCCTAGGCTGGCTAGAGTTATCCTCTCAACTCCAGTATAACCAATTAATAGTAGCCCACAAAGTCTATCAGACCAAAAGCACGCCCATACTCAAAAATATAATCACCCCCTACAGCAACCTAAAAATACTCCGCTCTTCTGATAAAATGCTGGTACAAACTGTTAAATCCAATAACTTAGCAGGTGAGTCATTATTTTCCAAATCTGTTGGCAAAATCTGGAACCTACTCACTGCTGAACTTACAGCAGTTCCCTCCATAATCCAATTTAAAACGTCTCTCAAAACACACCTAAAAATTCACTGGCTGTGCCCCTGTACAAACCCTGACTAACCAATTCACCATTCACTTTATTCTCTGGCTACTTGTAGAAACAGTCTTATAAAAAGTCTGAAACATTAGCTATCTCACTCTAATGTATTGTACTACTGAATGATATGCTACCTTACTCAGCCTTGTACTACTAAAACTGTTTATGTTCTAATAAGAAAATTAATAATTGTAAAGATTTTATGTATGTATTCCAATAAATCTGGAATGTGTATCTATAGGTAACTGTATAAAAAACTGCAACTGTTAAGTCTTCTATATCTATGCACATGTGGAGCTTTTCTCCCCGGGCCTCCACTGAAAATGGACCTGTATCCAGTCGGACTTTCCAGGTTAACAAATGCAAAATAAATAAATAAAATAAATACATTTGGAAAGTGTCTGAATTATACCAATTAGCCAAGCTGCTGCTTTTTCTCATTTTCAAATGTTTCACATCAATAGACATATAAACAAAGCCAGTGAGTCAAACACAGAAGTAAAAACCTAAATGTACTTACCAGTTAAAATATGTTTCAAGGAGCTAGATTTTAAAGGAGTTTTCACCATGTTATGCAAATTATAAAATACATACACAAATATAGTTAAGATGAAAATAAGTAAGCAATTTCAATAAAGTCACATATTGTGTACTTTAGTTGATGAATTCCATGAAAGTGAATGAACAATAAGTAGAAAATAATTTTATAAGGAAAAAACGGACACCAAAGCAATGGATGACGGTAAAATGCTACACATCTCATACCTTGACCTGGCCAAAGCGTTTGACACAATCTCTCTCTCTGGCATAGCAAAAATCTAAATAAATGAAGAATAAATCCTTATGTCACCTGGTGCATTGCCAACTGACTCACAGATAGGACATAGGGAATCAAAACAGGGTAAGTTACCTCTACAAACATACCAGTCAGCAGTGGAGTCCCCCAGAGTTTTGTGTTGGGACTGGCTCTATGTTTGCTCATCAAAAAAAAATTACAGAGAACGGCTAATAATCGAACGTTAAACAGCAAAAGTTTAACATACCAAGCATGCTTAACAGCGAAAAATAATTAATCATATGGTCATAGTTGGCCAACAACCAGAAAGAACCGCAATGTATAAGGTAAGCGATCTTGGAGTTGGTATATATAGTTAGGTGGTGGGGGGGCACAGCCCACCACCTTGGCTGGTTACTTTTGCAATGTTAGCCAACAATGGCCATTTGATGAACTATTTTTCGCTGTTAAGCTTTTTCAGTATGTTAAACTTTCGTTGTTTAACGTATGATTATTAAGCCATTCATTGTAATGTTTTTCAATGCAGGAACATAGACCCAGTGGGACAGCTCCTGTTTGTCTTTGTCATCCACTTTTCTGAAGTAAAAGCCAATACCAAAGGGCTCTGGCTGACTAAGTTTGCAGATGACTGCAAGCTAGGAGCAGTCACTGACTCTCCAAATGACTTAGCCATCCTCCAGGAAGGTTTGCCCCAAATAAATAAATGGTGCCAAAATCAGAGACTGAAACTAAATGTCAGAAAATGCATTATCATATCCTTTGGGAAGTCATCAATCCCAAAGAAGTACCACAGTGACAACACATTCCTAAGAGATGACCCATTTGCTTGGGATTTGAAAACTAATGTGGGCATTGACTTAATTTTTGACCATGTGTCATAAAAATGTCCTTCCGTATTGCACAGCTTATAAACAAAAGGACTGTGTCTAGATCTAGGGATGTCACTGTCCCCCTTTACTTACCACTCATTAGCCTAGTCACTGAATATAATGCCCTCTTTGGTGTGAATCTGTCCAGATACATGCAACAACTGGCAAAATCACAGAGATACCTTACTAAAATGATACAAGATCTAAACAATATGGCCTACATGGACCAACTCAAAGCCTTGTCACTATACCTGATATCTTACAGACTGCTAAGAGATGATCTGTGTCTGGCATGCAAGACACTCTCAGACCCATTACTTAATGGATTTACTGCACATCAGAAATAGTGATCTAAATTTGTTCTGCAACAGCAACAGAACAGTTTGGAGGAATGCGTATACTTCTCAGAAGATACTGCTGCTGTGGAACAGACTCCCCATCCACATAAAAACAAAATTCATCCCTGTCCGTATTCAAGCACAACGAGGATCTATGGAAGGGAAACAGAAAATTTACCACAGAACTGCCCTCTGTACCACTAATGGACAGAGACATTTCCTAAATACTTTATCCCTACCTGTATGGATCCCCACAAATTATATATGGCATGATCCCAGTTATTCTCATTAGGAGTTGTGATGATGTGCGGTACTGCCAGCTATGCCAGAAAAAGCAGGGCAGTAGATGTGTAATATATGCTAGCACAGCTAGCTGAGAATTTGTAAAGAATTACATGTCATTTGTATATCAAACTGATTTGTACATATATTTGTGTTGAAAAATGTATTTGTAAAGTTGCTTTTGTTAAAAATGTACCAACAGTATCCCCTGCTGGACAGAAAAAGAAATATACCTGTATTATTGTAACTGTTTAAATGTGTATGTTTTAACAGAGGATAGTAGAAGAGAAGAGGTTAATCTCAATCCACCTTACTTTGAAAATAGTTTGAAATTAAATTACCTGGCTTAGGCCGTAAAGACTGTATCTTACAGTTTTCAATGCAGCCAGAAACAAATGTCTGCACTAGGAAGCGTTCTGCATTGTCTTTGGGATGAACTAATTGCTACACTGGAAGGGGTGAGGTTTGAAATTGTTTTATGACTTCCAGGAACTGCAGATCTTGGCAAGGCTGTGTGTGTGTTATAGACACATATGTGCTAAATTCTAACAGCGTCTAGCCAAGGGAAGGTAGCATGGGAACCAGAAGTCAGATGACCACATCCAGATGTACGTGATGTCATTCTGTAATCCATCACTAAAAATTATATTTTAATACTAGGTGAGACTGAAGTCTCATTGCAGTCTGTTTTTGGAACCTGACAGTGAAGGACCCCTCACCTACTTCATCCTGCCTTGCTCCTATAAGTGACAAGGGAATAGTAATGCTTTAGATCACTCAGGAAAATACATGAGATTGTTTTTCTGTATCTGTGTGAATCTATTCATATCTGTTATTTTAATATTTCCTGTGACTGAAACTCTGGTCTTTATTGTAAACAGATATTTAGTATTTTCATGTTCTTTTATTATTTATTAATAAACATATTTAAACTTTTCATTGTGGCTGGTCCTTTACAGAATATTTTAACATTTGAGAGTACTTACATTTATTTGGTGACACTGCAACCACTCATGAAAGCCTTGCACTTTGGTCAACATTACCATTTGTATTAAAAAGAAGTTATGGCTTACTATAACGTTCCATCTGTGTTGCAGATCTTTGTTCATTCATTACAAATAGGACCTCGGTTCCATCCTCAGAACCGATACGTCCGTTTCCAAGCTCGCACCAGCTAAAAACTCTCAACTAAGACCTAACCATAATGCCCCTCTCCTAGTTAATCCAGATTGAGTTTGCCTGCCTTAGATAATAGATGTAGTAATAGAAAAAAATAGTAGAAGTCTCTGTCTGAGCAAATACTCTAACCAGGAGTTCTTAAAGTCCACCAGGAGTCCAGGCAGGGGGAAGGAGGTCGGGAAGTAATGAATGAACAAAGATCTACAACACAGATGGAACATTATGGTAAGACATAACTTCTTTATCTGATGTTGTAAATCTTTGTTCATTCATTACAAATAGGACCGAGTCCCCAGCTACTTGAGTCCTGGGTGGCCCTAAGGAAGGATATTCCTGAGCACCATAGAACCAAAAGATGCTCGTCCCCTGGAGGCCAAATTCAATTTGTAATGAGATATAAAGGTATGAGGTCTTGCCCAAGTGGCTGCTGTACAGATATGATCCATAGAGGCTCTGGAACGAAATGCTACAGAAGTAGCCATAGATCTGGTAGAAAGAGCCTTTATTCTGGAAGGTAAGGATAGCTTATCCTGTTGTAGATAAAGGTAATGATGTTTCTAAGCCAGGAGGATAAAGTCATTTTGGTTTACAAACACAACGAACTCTGTCCCAAATAATCAAGAAGAAGTGCACAGTATAATGTATCCGACCAAATAATCCTCTGGATTTCTTCAGTAAAAAACTTTTATTAGCACTTATAAAACGACGAAAAATACAAACAAGTGAAATCAAATCAAGCGCTTTCGCCTGAATCAATGTCAGGCTTTATCAAGATGTTCACCTACAACAGTCATTTGCCTTAAATAATGTAACCACTTGCCTACCCACATACATAATTAATTCAATCAATGTATTAATTATGGTTTAGTGGTGTCATTTAAAGGTAAATGTACCTTTAATATGGAAGCTTTGCACAATATTAACATTTATAATGTTTTTATGTGTGTGTTTATTTAATAAATAAGTAAAAACATATGTATCTATATCTATATTCCAAATAAATTGCTATCTGTTGTTAAATAAGATAACCATTCATGGAAAATACATATATAAAAATCACAAGAAAATGTATAATAATAATAGTGTCACTACATTGGTATAAGAGGTGGTTTTATAAGTGCTAATAAAAGTTTTTTACTGAAGAAATCCAGAGGATAATTTGGTCGGATACATTCTACTGTGCACTTCATTTTGGTTTACCCAATCTGGGTCCTGCAAAGGCCACAAACAATTGATCTGTTTTCCTGAAAGATTTAGTTCTATCCAAATAACAACAAAGCTGCCTACGAACATCAAGGGTGTGCAAAAGGTACTCCCCTCTATTAGAATGCTGAGGGAAGAAAACCGGCAGGTCAATAGATTGGTTAATGGAAAAGCCAGAAATGACCTTGGGCAAGAAAGAAGGGTCAGTACGAAGAGACACCCTATCCATGTGGAAGATCAAGTAAGGACTCTTGACACTCAAGGCCTGCAGCTCAGATACTCTTCTCACTGACGTAAGTGTATTAGAAGAAACGTTTTCCATGACAAAAATTTCAAATCACATGAATCAAAGGGCTCGAAAGGAGAACCTGTGAGAGACTGAAGTACGAATGTCAAGTCCCAGGGTTCTAAGGGAGGCTTGACCGGAGGTTTAACAAGTAATACTCCTTTCAAAAAGGTCTTGCATAGGTGGTGTGACATAATTGAAGAATTATCAAGACCATTATGAAAATTGGCGATAGCTGCTAAATGTACAGTGATTGTCAAAGCTGAGGCTCCTGCATGTAAAAGAGTAGTCAGGTATTGTAGGATCTTTAGAATAGGCATAGAGAAAGGGTCTAAGTTCTGATCTTTGGCCCATATAGAGAACCTAGTCCATTTACTAGAATAAACTTTCCTGGTGGAAGGTTTGTGTGAAGCCAGAAGAATTTCACGAACAGGAGATGGGATGTCAGGCAGCCAGGCAATCATTGGAAGTGGAGGAACCAAGCTGTGAGCTTGAGACTTTGCAGGTTTGGATGAATCAGTCCCTGAGGATGAGATAACAGGTCTTGGGAATGATCCAGGATCCAAGGGCTGTGAGAATCAGATGAGGCCATAGAAATGGGAGCCAGACTTAACGGGGCCAGTAGGGGGCAATGAGGATCACTTTGCTTCTCAACCTCTGAGCTTTCTGGAGAAATTTTGGAATGAGGTGAAATGGGGGAAAGGCATACAGAAGACCCGGTGGCCAATCATGCATTAGAGCTTCCCTCGGTGTTTCCCTCTGAGGGGGGAATCAGGGCAAAGTAGCTTCTGCATTTGTAGTTTGGGGGGAAGCAAATAGGTCACAGCAAGGCTTGCCCCAGTGTAGCAAGATCCAATCTGCTGTTAGATGGTTGAGGGACCACTCGTGAGGTATCAGGATGTTCCTGCTCAGATTGTCCGCAATAAGGTTGGAACTCCCGGGAATGTGCATTGCTATAAGAAAGTGGTTGGAAGCTATCGCCCAGTGCCAAATCCTCATGGCTTCCCGACACAGGGGTAAGACCTGGTTCTGCCTTGCTTGTTGATATACCAGATGACTGACATGTTGTCTGACTGAATTTCAATGGTGCCACAGGGTAGGGATGCATGGAACGCTTGCAACACTAAGAGAACTGCCCTCATTTCCAGGACATTTATGTGCAAATTGGCCTCCATGGGGGACCAAGTGCCTTGGACACTCTTTCTCTGGAAATGCCCCCCCAACCTAACAGGGAAGCGTCCGTGGTCACTGTGGCCGTGGGGTGGGAAAGACAGAATGGTCAACACCAAAGATTTGTTTGTGGCTTCATCCACCATAACATTTCTTCCTTGCAAAGGTTTGTAACACGTATTATGTGGTCGAGTCGGTGAGTTAGCAATGACCATTGTGCGGAAAGGAGCCACTGTAGGATTTTCATGCGCAGTCTTGCAAGTGGTACTAACGTAATGGCAGCTGCCATGGAGCCTAAGTGTTGCAATACGAGATGTGCTGGTACGGATTAACTTTAGAAGCTTGAATTCCCAAAAACCCAAACTTCATACGGTCGAGAGCTTAAGTTCGATTTTCGGAAACTCGAACTCCTAAAATGAAACGTAAAAAAAAAAAAAAAAAAAAAATCAAACATCGCTTTTGCAGGGCACCCCCACATGTGGGGGGCTGTGCCCCCTACACCCCCCTACTTAAATATACCAACTCCGAGATAGCGCTACAGTGGGGAAAAGGGAAATCTCCCATTTCATGCTGTATGCGGAAGCGCAAAACAGGAGATTTCCCATTTCCTATTAGCATCACAAAAAAAATGAAAACATTACTTACACACACAGCGTACAGGGGTCCTTGCCTCTATGTGTAAGTAATGTTTTAAGGTAAGTAAAGTGTTATTTTTTAACACTTTTCTCATTCGAATTACTGAAAGCTCGAGCATATGGTCTTGACCATATGCAATTCGAGCTTTCAGAAATTTGAGCATGTAAAGTGCTCCCGTTGGTACATAGGTCTGAGGAAGGAGGTCTTGGATTTGGTGTCTTATTTTCGAAAGCCTGTGAGGGGGAGAGAAGATTGACAGGATGGTGTGTTGAAGACCGCTCAAATAAATTCCAATGTCTTCGTTGGGGACATTTGAGACTTGTCCTTGTTGATTGTAATCCCCAAGCGGAGGGTGAGATCTTGAGTGTAAGAGGCTGTGAACTAGGAGATTCCTGGTCAGAGCGGTAAGGAGCCAATCGTTTAGATAGGAAAACACCTGGAATGCTTGTAGTCCTGGATGAGCTACCACAACTGCCATACATTTGGTGAACACTCAGGGGGGCGGGGGGCTGTCGAGAGACCGAATGGCAGTACCCTGAACTGGTAGTGATTGGCTCCCAGCCGCAAGTGGAGAAACCTCCAGGAGCGATGATCCATCTTTATGTGGTAGTATGCATCCTGGAGGTCTATAGAGCACATCCAGTTGTCCCTCCCTAGGAAGGGAAGAATAGACTGTATCGTGACCATCCGGAATTTTTGAGGTTTGATAAATTTGTTCAATAGGCTGAGATCCAGGATTGGTCTCCAGTCCCCTGTCTTTTTTGGCACTAAAAAGAACCTCAAGTAAAACCCAGATCCTGTCTGGTCTGGTGGGACTGGTTGGATGACTCTTTCTCTTAGCAGCTTTTCTATTTCTAAGGCTGCTAATTCCCTCTGATTGGGTGGTACATCAGGGATTCGTTTGACGGGTCTGGGAGCTAAATCGAATGGTATTTGGTAGCCTCTGGATATTATTCTCTGCACCCAAACATCGGTAGTAATAAGATGCCAAGCTGGTAGATGCAGAGAAAAATGACCCCCGACTGCTTCCAGAGGAAAGCAATCGGGCCGCTGCTCAGGAGTGCTGGTAGGGTCTGCCAGAGAAAGAATCTCTAGTGCCCTGGTTATGCAGACCCCCTCTACCCCGAAAGGGGCATCTTCCATATGAATTGCCCCCTCTGCCCCGGGGGGATTGTTCACCATGAGTGTCACGAAAAGATCCTTGGGATTTCTTGAACCACATTTTTCCTCCCTTTTGGTTCCTGGAGTAGGACATCTGGGGGTTGGAAAAGCGTATGCCCACAGCAGACAAGGTCTTTCCATCTTTCTCACTACATGCAAGTGTGTCTCATACTTTGGGTCCAAAAAGTGCAGATTCGTCGACCGATGCATTGACAAAGGAAGATTTAAAGGGGTCTGCGAAGTCACACAACAGCATCCAAGCATTACATCTAATGACAATGCCTGATGCGGCAACTCGAGCTGCCCCCATGGTGGAGTGAGATATCAAATGCATCGAGGAGTTTGAGATGGATTCAAGGGTAGCTAGCTGTGAGGCAACAGTATCACGCACCTCATCAGGCAGTACCCCCACCAAAGAGGAAGCCATTTCAGAAATTAGGTCTCTTTGGAGGCGAGTAAAGTGTGCCAGATAGTTCAGCGACCAAATGGTGAAGGTCGCTGAAGCATAGGTCCACTTCCCTAGTCTGTCCATGGTCCGGGACTCTCTGTTTGGAGGATGGACAGTGAAACTATCTTCTGCCAGTTCCCTCTTGGTGGCTGCCACCACGACCATAGAATCAACTGTCAATTGCTTGGACCAGTGGGGCTGGTCTTCAGGTGCAGATAAAATTTTGTCTGGCCTCTGAGGGACAGGTTCTACATTGTCCGGGGCCTTCCAGGCATGCTGCACAATGAGTTTAACAATGTCATCTGCTGCTGGAGTCACCCAGGAAGTAGATGGCTGGGCACAGAAAGCCTGCAGTAACACCGATTCCTCAGAAGAAGGATTAGAGGACTTCCAGTCTCCCCGCTGCTTGAGTATTTCGAGGATGTCTCTGAATGAAACGTCATCTGGGGGAGACCGTGAGGACCCTTCCCCCTCATCACAATCAGTGTCTTCGGTGATAGATTCCTCCGGTGAATCACGGTGCTTCCTCTTGCACCGTTTCTTCTGGGGTGGCTCCCTAGTGGGATCTTCTTTGGAGAACTCTGGAGAAGGGGTTCCCTTCAAAGAGGGTTCTTGTGACTCCCGTGCCCGGGGACCAGAAATACAGGATTGGGAGAGGTGCATGCTGGGGGGGGGGGTTCTGATACTGATGTCACTGGTGCTGACTGCGAGCCTTCAGAGTGAAGGACCCTCTCCACCACCTGGACAGCAGGCCCACCCAAGGAGGGATGGGAGCCTGGAACAGGGAGGTACATCCTCCGAACCAGGGTCACACCTCACTCTGGGGAGCCCACCTCCAGGTGAGGAGCTCTGAGAGAATTGGAAGCCATCAGAGCCGTGGACATAGACAGCGCCAGAGAGAAAATAGGTGCCGGGCTAGGTACCAAGGTACATATGGTCCAAGCACTGCTCTGAGAGAGCATCGGCTCCACCGGAGTTGATGCAGCAAGTGTGGATGGTGTCACAGGGAAAACACTGCTGTCAGAACCGAGACAGTATGCACCAGAGTGGATATTTGTACCAAGATCTCCAGGATTTGGGCAGAGGCTGGTGGAGCATAAACAGAAGAAGAAGTAGTAAAGGATTCCGAGCCAAGAGGGATGGAAGTTTTAGCTGGAATGAACAATCCCCTAGCTGCCAGAAGCTGGTCCACAACCTGCACTAGATCTAATTCAGAAATACTCCTAGTGGATCTAAAGGAGGCTGCTGAGGGAGAATCAGGTCTTTCTAGAAAGTGGCTAAATCTCTGCCCCAAAAAAGGGTCATACGTTGGAGAGTATCTTGTCCTTGGCAGGTATTCAAGTTTTTGAGCCGATGGAGCCAAAGAAAGTGTCAGCACTGTGGCCGGCAATGGTGCTGAAGCAGGTACAGTCATCGGAGCCAATGTCGGATCCAAGGATGGCACCAAAGTCAGTGATGCCAAGGTTGGAACCAAAATAGAGGTGAATATCATGGATGGCACTGAGGGAGAAGACACAGAGCCTGGTGCCTAAGAGGTCTGCATCGTGGGCACCTGCGAAGGATGGAGCCGACCCGGTTCCATAACTGACAGAGATGCAGGAACGGAGTGACATCGTTTTTCCTTATGTTTTTGTCTTTGGAGGTGGTGAGACCTCCGACCCAGACAGAGCCTCTGAAAAAGGTGTCTTGAGTAAACCTTTTAAGATAAAAATTTATTTTTAAGTTCTGCTAGTGTACGATTACTAAAACTAGCACAAATGTCACAGTCAGCTTTAATATGATCCACGCCCAAACAATAGACACAACGAGCATGTGCATCCGAGTTAGGCATCTTACGTCCACACTTGTCACACCGTTTAAACCCCAACTTAGCTTTGTCTGACATAGTAAGGCAACAAGGCTATCCTACAGAAAAAAACAAAATAAGGGAGAGAATACCAGAGATGATATTTAAATACCACAAGTGGTAAGGAAGGGCCGGTCAAAGGCAGGAGAGAAGAACAGTACCAATAGTGGTAGAAAATAAAATAACCAAGGTAAAGGGTAGGGAATAGGATTCGATTATAGGCGACAGTGAGAAAAAGCTAACTTGACTAAAAGATAAACAATTTTGAAGAAAAACTGTCTTAAAAATAGCAATTTTCTACTTAGCTTTGAGAGTGATGGCTAGCACGTCTGACTAGGAATACGGCAAATGAGATCTGGAGTAACTAGGACAGGGGCATTATGGTTAGGTCTTAGCTGGTGCGAGCTTGGAAACGGCCAAATCGGTTTCGAGGACGGAACCAAGGTCGTATTTGTAATGACTGAACAAAGATTTACAACATCAGATTATTAATTTCACTCAGTATAATTGGGTACCCTTGCAACATCCTTACAGTAGCTGGCTTTGGAGGGTCTGGTGGTGGTGTAACTACCATTACAGTCTAGGCAGAAGGGGTCATAGCTAGTAAATCTATGCCAACCTTTCCAAGGTGTGTGTGCGTGTGTGTGTGTGTGTGTGTGTGTGTGTGTGTGTGTGTGTGTGTGTGTGTGTGTGTGTGTGTGTGTTTGTGAAAATCAAATCTCAAAGAGTTTGTGTGTCAGCTGCTTGGAGCAGGAACACGAAGCACTGGTTTCACAGAGAGGGTGCTAAACGGCTAAACAACTTGGCTTGGCTACTCAGCTGAGGTCTCAACTCTATAGCTCTATTAGTGGGAAGTCGTATTGCAGACCTGCAGGGAGACAGACAGAGAAATCCAGACCCTGGACAGAGTGTGTTCCCTGTGTACTTTTAAGGGAAATTGTGTTTATTGCAGTGAACTGCATCTGGAAACACTGGGTGCGTCCATTTTTGCTCCAAGTGAACATTGCTCTCCAGTATCAGTGGTGAGGATTCAGAATCCTTGATTACTGGCCCAGAGTGGGGTTGTCACAGGGTAATCTATAATTTTTAACCTGGGATGGGTAAGGCCACTCTATAACCAAATAGGATAGGTTACTTTGAGCCCAAAAAGGGAAACTGGCTGGGCTTCAAATGACATGCAAGGCAGCTAGTCTGGTACTTACCTATGAATCTATAAATAATGAATGCAGCAAGCATGTTTCCAAATAAACCATAAAACAATGAAGCTGGTAGTAGAGACTACAGACGATAAAATGACCAGATTCAGGAAAAAGGTAATGAAAAGGAGTTTGTAAATGTTAAACTTAAAACCAGACTTTACAGTGGAATATAATATGGCATATCAAACTGCAGTAAGTGTTATATTACCTTACCAGGCATCACCTGCAACAAACATACACAATTTTCCTGACCTAGATGACATTAGAATCAGACTCTTACGGCATAACATGCTTGTTTATGAAAACAAATAACTAAAGGCTGACAGCCTAGCTAGACAGAATTTTGTAGATCATTCTATGTCATTTCATTTGTAAATATTAATGTAATCCATAGTCTTGGTTTTACAAATGTAAAGAGAACTCTATGTAATGAATAAACTATATGTTGTACTGAGCTTCAAAAATGTTACCACAGTGCACTCAGCTGGAAGAAAGCTGATAAGTCAAGCATTGTACGACTGATCTCAGCCTGAGAGACAGGATGCCTGGGCCAGGAAATTCTTTCTATTCTCTTGATTCAAGAGATAATTACTAAGGTTTTACATGTATGTCTTTTATTGCTGTGGTTTCCTAGCCAGGTCCAGCTTACTAAGAAATGTAAATTCTGAGTTTCTGTTAGCCTGGGAACTAAAGAACTACTAAGAATGATGTAATCTGAAATGAATGAGCAGTACTGTGTTATCAATTTAAGAACAGAAAGAAAGGAGAACATTTTGTATTTTGTCTGAACCTGAACACATCAGCTCACCAGCACTTTGCCTTTGTTCTGTAAGTATGTATTTAGAACAGTGATTTCCCTTAGAGATACACAGAAATAGCCAGATTTATTAGTAAATATTTTTAAGCCTTTCAACTGTGGCTGTTTTGTGCAAAGGTAATTTAAGCTCTTACAGAGTACTTGCATGTATTTGGTGATACTGTCCAATCCACTCCAAAAGTCTTGCTGTTTGTCACACTTACTATTTGGATAACAGTAATATTACACAGTAACATTGGTCACCCTTTGGGAAGGGCCTTATTAGTAGCTGATAAATAGTGGTTGGTGGCAGTGAATTACTACCTTATAGCTGGGCAGAAAGGGGCATAGCTGGAGAACCTGTGCCAGCCTTCCCCAGGAATGTCTGTGTGTTTGTATATAACTCATATCTTAAAGTGTGTGTCAGCTACTTGGGCAGGGTCACGAAGCACTGGTTGGACAGAGAGGGTGCTGGAGGTTTTGGCATGACCATTTGGCTGAGATTTGTACCCTACAGCTGTGCCAGTGGGGAGTCTTACTGGGGATCTGGAGAGAAATGGAGAAACCAGCCCCAGACTGACTGTGATCTCTGTGTGCTCTTAAGGGAAATTGTACTTTACAGTGTGTGTACTTGTTATCCTTCCCAATGTGGACGCCCCTCACTGGTGTTAGTGGTGAGGACTGAGGCTCCTTGATTGCTGGGCCAGTGCACGGGCATCACATATTAATTGTTTGGCAGTTGTGGGATATCCACATCAGATATTAATTGTTTGATAGTGGTGAGTTAGCCATATCACATACTAATTGGATTGTAGTGGTGTGAATAGTGAATTCCTGCAGCTTGTGTACAGTGATCATTGAAGGTGTTTTGGTACTCTAAATCAGCCATGCAGTGAATATTCAGAGTTCAGGTCACAATTGTTTTATTTCTTTTGTTAGCTTAGTTAGCCAGGAAGAGCAGGCAAGTATGTCAGCAGAGGAGTATGGCAAGCTGACAAGAAACCAGTTGGCTGAGATGTGCCAGGCTAAAGGACTGATGCATGGAAACCTGACTAAGGCAGACATGATTGCAGCTTTGGTCATAGCTGCATCAGAAAACAGCAATCAGGAGGAAGATCAGACTGGCCATGGAGATGTACAACATTCAGAGAATGGACAGCTCAACCTTTCTGCAGAGGACTTAAAAATCCATCGGGAGCTAAAGAGACTTGAGTTAGAGGCCAGGCATTGGAAATGAAAGCTGTGGAAAAAAAGCGGCAGAGGCAGCATGAAAAGGAGATGCTGACTCTTCGCCAGAGTCATGGAGGTAATGGGGAAGGGGGTAACTGGACCCCAGAAACACAAAGGATCAGTACATTTCTTCCACAGTTTACAGAGGGGGATCATTTTGATAGTTTCATACATATGTTTGAGAGGGTATGCAAACAGTATGATGTTGACCAAAGGCTCTGGGTAAGGTTCCTGACCCCCTTACTCTATGGTAAAGCTGTAATTGTGTTGTCCAAGATATCGGATTGTGAATTTTTGATTATAGTGCTGTTAAGAATTGTTTGCTAAATTTTTTTAAGCTAACACCTGAAGCTTATAGGAAAAAGTTTTGTGAGCATAGACACAAAGCAGATGAAAGTGTGTGTGAATACGTTGCTGAACTGAGCACTTATTTTCATAGGTGGGTGAGTGGATGTCAGGTCACCACTTTTGAAGGGCTGGCAGACCTTTTGGTGAGGGAACAAGTCCTTAGCACTTTGCCTGAGGACATGAGGATCTGGTTAGCTGATTGACAGTGTGCTATTTCAGATGAGTTGGGGAAGAAGGAAGACCTATACCTAGCAAGCAGGGCATCCCCTATACAGTAAAGGGACACCCAGTGCTGCTCATGGGTCTAAGGGAACCCATGGTTGGCAGCCCAGACTGCCCCAACAGAATCTGCCAGTAGCAGGGGAAGCCACTAGTCTAGGTACATGTCCAGGACCTAGGGTTAAATGTTTTGAATGCAACCAGTGGCGCCATCTGGCATATAGATGTCCACAGAGGCAAGGTGGGGAACAAAAGTTGACGGAGCCAGTAAGTGGGAAGAACAAAATGCCAACATTAGGTTGTCATGAGACAACAAGGGTACCAAGTTACCACCAGGGATTATATCCTATTGTAGTGAATGGCAAAGAAGCCATTACTAAGAGAGACACAGCCTCTGATATAACCATTGTGAAGTCAGCAATGGTTACAAAGGAGCACTCTTTGCCTGGGCAGTCTACTTCAGTCACAGCTATAGGAGGGACCCAATTCCAAATACCTTTGTCTAGGGTTCACTTTGGCTGGGAGGGTGGAAAAGGAAGCGAGCAAATAGGTGTGTTTGAGGATATCTCTGCAGATGTCCTGATAGGGAATGATTTTGATAATGCAGTGCCATGTGCTCATGCAGTTACACACAGTCAGGCTTGGAGACAAGCATGTGGCTCTAGTAGCATGGGAGAGAACCAGACAGACCGCACGCTTGCAGCCAGGACTGGTGAGGTGGTTACTTCAGGGAGGAAGCTACCCTGTAGCCATGAGATTACAGGCTGACAGTGAGGGAATGCTGTCAGAGGATACCAGACTTCCTGTGGAAGGGGAGCTGGGAAGGGTTACAAAGAGAGAGTTGAGACAGGCTCAGTTCTCAGACCCTACATTACAGAGTCTGAGGCAGGTAGCTAGTGAGGCACCCGATTCTCAAGGGAAGGGGGAATCTGTACACTGGAACAAAGGGTTACTGTATAGAGAGTGGACCCATGAGGGAGGGCTAGAAGGTGAGAGAATACAGCAGTTGGTAGTGCCTAGAGCCTACCGTGTGGCACTTCAAGCCATAGCCCATGATATTCCCTGTGCAGGTCATATGGGCATAAAACGTACAAAGATACGTATTATGCAGAGCTTCTATTGGCCTGGGGTTTCCAGAGATGTAACAGGGTACTGCAGGACCTGTGAGCAGTGCCAAAAGGTAGGCAAGGCAGGAGACAAGGTGAGAGCTCCTTCAATACCGTTGCCTGTGCTTGAAGAGCCATTTCAGAGGGTAGCTATGGATATCGTGGGGCCACAGAGTACCCCAAGTTCCACAATGAAAATGTATACCCTAGTGGTAGTAGATTATGCTACAAGATACCCTGAGGCAGTGGCTTTGTCTCCATTGAGGCAGAAAAGATGGCAAATGCTTTGTTAGAGATTTTCATCAGGGTAGGTTTCCCAAATGAAATACTGACTGACAGAGGTGCCAATTTCATGTCAGGCCTGCTGGCTTGTCTGTGGAAGTACTGTGGGGTGAAGCACCTGAAGACCACCCCTACCATCCCCAGACTAATGGTCTTGTTGAGAGGTTAAACACTACAATCAAGTCCATGCTACAGGCATTTGCAGACCAGTTTAAGTGGGAGTGGGACAAATATTTGCCCCATCTGTGGTTTGCTTACAGAGAGGTCTCCCAGGAATCCACAGGTTTTTCACCCTTTGAGTTGCTGTATGGGCATAGAGTGAGGGGGGCCTCTAGACTTAATTTGTGATGAGTGGGAAGGTGAGTGTGAATCTCACAAGGAGTCTGTTGTGGCATATGTCCTAAACCTCAGGTCAAGGCTCAGGGAACTCATGGGCTTGGCCCAGGAGAACCTGATGGAAGCCCAACAGCAGAAAAAGATCTGGTATGACAGGGATGCTCGAGCTAGAGAGCATGATGTAGGGCAGCAGGTAATGGTTCTCAAGGTGTGGTATGACAGGGATGCTCGAGCTAGAGAGCATGATGTAGGACAGCAGGTAATGGTTCTCAAGGTCTGGTATGACAGGGATGCTCGAGCTAGAGAGCATGATGTAGGGCAGCAGGTAATGGTTCTCAAGGTCTGGTATGACAGGGATGCTCGAGCTAGAGAGCATGATGTAGGGCAGCAGGTAATGGTTCTCAAGGTCTGGTATGACAGGGATGCTCGAGCTAGAGAGCATGATGTAGGGCAGCAGGTAATGGTTCTCAAGGTCTGGTATGACAGGGATGCTCGAGCTAGAGAGCATGATGTAGGGCAGCAGGTAATGGTTCTCAAGGTCTGGTATGACAGGGATGCTCGAGCTAGAGAGCATGATGTAGGGCAGCAGGTAATGGTTCTCAAGGTGTGGTATGACAGGGATGCTCGAGCTAGAGAGCATGATGTAGGGCAGCAGGTAATGGTTCTCAAGGTGTGGTATGACAGGGATGCTTGAGCTAGAGAGCATGATGTAGGGCAGCAGGTAATGGTTCTCAAGGTCTGGTATGACAGGGATGCTCGAGCTAGAGAGCATGATGTAGGGCAGCAAGTAATGGTTCTCAAGGTCTGGTATGACAGGGATGCTCGAGCTAGAGAGCATGATGTAGGGCAGCAGGTAATGGTTCTCAAGGTCTGGTATGACAGGGATGCTCGAGCTAGAGAGCATGATGTAGGGCAGCAGGTAATGGTTCTCAAGGTCTGGTATGACAGGGATGCTCGAGCTAGAGAGCATGATGTAGGGCAGCAGGTAATGGTTCTCATGATGTAGGGCAGCAGGTAATGGTTCTCATTCCTGTCAGACACAACAAGCTGCAAGCAGATTGGGAGGGACCCTACAAGGTGGTAAGAAAGGTAAGTGATGTTAACTACATGGTAAAACTGCTAGGCAGGGGCACACATTGTACCATGTTAACATAATAAAACCTTAACATGATAGGGAGGCCCTTGTGCTAAGTATTTGCAGTGGACTGCAGGAGGAGTCTGAGGGAGATCTGGTGACTGATCTCCTCAGTGAGGCTCGGACTGTCACCTCAGTGGGAGGGGTAGCAATGTCCCAGCAGTTATCTCCTATCCAGGTCCAAGAAATCTGAGCAGTGTTAAGAGTTTGGGGACATGTTCATTGGAAAACCAGGGTGCATCCACTTGGTGCAGCACCAGGTGGATACAGGACCTCAAAGGCCTATTAGGCAGGCCCCTTACAAGGTGCCTGAGAGAGTCAAACATACTCTGAGGAGGAGATACAGGGAATGTTGGAACTAGGGGTAATTCAAGATAAAAAACATTCCATGGGCCTCCCCAGTGGTGCTGGTGCCAAAGAAGGATGGCAGCACCAGGTTCTGTGTGGACTACAGGAAATGAAATAGTCACACAGAGTCAGATGCTTATCTCATGCCTAGAGCAGCTGGGTGGGGCTAAGTATCTTACCACCACTGATCTTACCAAGGGTTACTGGCAGGTGCCCTTGACTCCCAGTGCTAGAGAGAGGTCAGCCCTTGTGATTTCGTTTGGCTTTTATGAGTACACAAAGATGCCCTTTGGGATGAAAAATACCCCAGCAACTTTCCAGAGGCTGATAGATCATATCCTACCAGGAGGGTTTGTCCTTGCTTACCTAGGTGATATTGCCATCTACAGCCATTCCTGGCAAGAGCACCTTCAACATGTCAGGGAGGTGCTGAGCAGACGACAGAGGGCAAGGTTGACCATTAAGCCGAGCAAATGTCATGTGGGTATAGCGCAGTTCTCCTACCTGGGACATAGAGTGGGATATGGTAAGATCAGGCCAGAACCTACCAAAGTGGAAGCCATTCAGGCATGGCCTGTACCTGTTACCAAATAGCAGGTGGAGGATTTTTAGGAACAGCAGGTTACTACAGAAAGTTTGTCCCCAGTTATAGTACCATAGCTGCTCCCATCACAGACCTGACAAGGAAAAACAGGCTAGATAAGGTAGTGTGAACCCCAGCATGTGTGCAGGCATTCCAGAAGCTTAAAGAAGCTTTGGGAGGACGCCCTGTGTTACCCAGTCCAGATTACAGCAAATAATTTGTTGTACAGGTGGATGCTTTGAACCATGGGGTGGGGGTTGTACTTAGCCACATTTCTTCAGAGATGGAGAGAAGAGCACCCAATGGTTTATCTCAGTTGTAGGCTCCAACCCAGGGAGGAAAGCTATGCAGCTGTAGAAAAGGAATGTCTAGCCATAGTGTGGGCACTGCAGAAACTTCAGCCTTATCTGTATGGAAGAAAATTCACTGTAGTTACAGATCACAATTCACAGTCAGGGAATCACCAGGACCAGGATAAAATTGATACCAAAGTTTTTTATTCCACGTAAAACACCCACAGTCAAAGACTTCAAATAAACATATACAGTCAAGCGCTTTCGCCTGGGCTCTCCCAGGCTTTATCAAGACAATGAAACAAAATGTGTGCTTTCATTATATACATATGCCCATTCAATTAATCAATTATGTTATGTATTCCAATTACTTTTACTTCATAATAAAGTTTAAAATTTAAAGCTATATGTTCAAAACTTGCAGGGTCCACTTAACAAAATAGTAACATTTATAAGATGTGTACATTTTAAAAATAGGAAAACATAATAAATTAATTACAGATATTATTAAATTCTAAAAGTTAAATATATTAATAATGTTTAAAAACAGTTTAAATGTATATGTAACTTAAATATCATGTTAAATATTAGATAGTAGATATATAAAAAGCTAAAAAGCTAAAAAGTTAAAGTACTGTGCATAAGTTGATATTCTTGAATTATAATATATATTCTACTATTATGATTGATCATCTTGTATAATGAATGCATGCATAAAAATAAATGCATAAAAATGAATCTAAAAATATCTATAAAAATATATAATATAATATTACAACCATAAACATAACTTGGTAGCTGCTAAAAATCATTCTATATGTATTTACAATTTGGCTCTTCGAAACTTGAGGGCACTATTAATACTGATGGCATCGTTAAGCCCTGGTGGTTTCATGGCATTTAATTTTATTTGCCATAACAATTCTTTGAACTCCAGGGATGCTTCCCAATCACCCCCTCTTACACTATTAAATACTTGCTCTAGAACAAGGAATTTTAAGCACATATTGTTACAAACTAATGAGTGCTTATAAAAGGCATTGGATTCTTTTTTGCTTTTAATTTCATATATGTGTTCATATACCCTTCTTTTTAGGGTTCTTTCCGTTTTTCCAACATAAAAAGATAGACCATACTGGCAGAACCCCAAATAAACCACACCCTTAGAATTGCAATTAAAATGGCCCGATGGAAATAGATTCATATTTCTAGATTTTAAATATATACCTTTGTTGTTTAACATAAAACAACATTGATTACAGGAATTACATTTGTAAGTACCTTTAATAAGCTGATTTTTGTTGTTGCCAGGTAATGATTCCCTTTCTAATAATTCTTTTAAATTGCAATCCCTTCTTCTTACAAACTGTGGTTTGTTTGGAATACTTTTTTTGAGATCATCATTAATAGATAGAATTGGCCAAAATTTGCAAATAGTGTTCTCAATCTCTATATTGTTCGTGTTGTATGTATATAAAAAAGAAAGGCTTTTTGTATTGTCATCTTTTTGCTTGGTAACAATTCCTTGAGCCATTGTATTACCAAGTAATGGGGGGAAATGTGTGTTTCTTTTGTGAGACACCTCATTTGCCATAGTTTCAAAAAAATTCCTTGGGTAACCTTTTTCTAAAAATAGTTCTTTAAGGTATTCTAGTTCTTTTTGATAAAGTGTGTCCGTGCTACAAATTCTGGAAGCCCTTATCAGTTGGCCTTTTATAATCCCCTTTTTTTGAAACAATGGGTGATTACTATTGAAGTGCAAAAACATATTCGAATAAGTATTTTTCCTAAAAATACTTGATTCAAATTGATTAGATATACTATTTTTCCTTAAAATAATGTCTAAATAATGTAGTTCATATGGGTTTATTGTGTATGTAAACTTTAAAAAACTTGTAGAAGAGTTGATATGTTGTATAAACTTTTCAAAATCATTTATGTCACCGTTCCACAAAATGCATATATCATCAAGGAACCTTTTATAATGGACAATATTATCTGCCCAACATGATGAAAAAATAAACTCAGTTTCCCAAAAATGTAATACCATATTTGAATAGGCCGTAGCGCACAGTGTGCCCATTGCTACTCCTTTGTTTTGCTTAAATAATTCGCCATTAAAAATGATAAAATTGTTATTAAGAATAACCTCCATAAATTCAACTAATAGGCTTATTATTTTGTTACTAAAACCTGATTTTTTAATAAGTATTTTGTTGAACCAATCAATTCCAATGGCATGTGGAATGCTAGGGAATAAATCAACAATATCAATCGTAATCATATATTTGGTCATATTAAAAAATTAATTTTTAATCCCTTTCAAAAATTCCCATGAGTCCTTACAAAGGCATTCTATTGATGATACCAATTTTTTGGTTGAGATGTCAATAAATTTACCCAACGGTTCCGTTATGCCTTTTGCGCCAGCTACTATAGGCCTACATTTTAAGGGATCGAGGCCTTTGTGGACTTTTGGGATGCCAAATATAATTGGCGTCAAAGGTTTTTGTACCAAAAGATAGTTGAATAATTGTTCATTAAAGACTCCCTGCATAAGATGATCTTCCAGCATGAGTCTAATTTTGGCATATGCAATGTTTCGTTCATTGATTGAAACCTCTGTATATTTTTCAGTATCATGTAAAATGTTGAAAATATGTGCTTCATATTCATGTTTATACATGAGAACAACTCCACCACCTTTATCTGGTTTCATTGGTCTAATTTCTTCATTTTTGAAGAATTTTATGAGATCATAAAAGTCCTTTGTAAAATTATTGGTTTTGTTCTCCATATTGTTTGTTGTAAAACTTCTAAATTCAGTTTCCACCATGTCCTCGAATACTTTTAAAACAGGGTGAAGGGGTGGGTTAAAAGTGCTAGTTCTTTGAAAGGGGCTTTTAACATTCTGTTTGCCACTAAAATAAATATTTAAATTTAAATGTCGTGTAAAAAGTTTAAGATCTAACATGGTTTTTGAAATGTTCATAGATTTTTCAGGGACAAAGTGAAAGCCTTTTTTGAATAATTCAAAGAACAAATTATTAATCAAAGCATCTGTGTAATTATAAATGGAGAAGTTACCTTGCTTGGCCACTGTACAGGTGGATAAGTGAATGGTTTCAATCAATAAAGGGGAAATTGGACCTGTTATCTCCTGAATTTGTTCCACCCCTGGGCTGACTGATTTGCTTCTCTGAATACTTGTCTCCCTGGGGCATATTGAAAACCCTGATCTTGGGCTTGATTGATTTTTTGGGGTAATCTTCCTCCCCTTCCTGGGGTTTGAAATGAATTTTGGGCCCCATAACCATCATTACTTGTGTTTTTAGACAAATTTTTATAATTGTATTTTTTGGGGAACGACCCTCCAATTCCCTTAGAAAAAATGTATGCAACACCATTATTATAATCCTGTAAATCTCTTTCCAATTTTTTAATTTTTCTTTGAACAATCCTGTCACAATGCTCATCAACTTCATTAAACGTTTTCTCATAATCTCTTTTAATACTGGAGAAATTGGCATTGTTAGCAATATTGTTATTAATGGAGTTAATATCAGAAAGAAGTGAGGTTGCTCTACATTCATAATCAGCTACCATAAGTTTAAGCATTTCCAGGCCCGTTCTATCAAAAAGGTCGGAAATATCTTTAAACAATTTTGAGCCTGGAACTGCATTGTTTGGTAGTTTGTTGAAGCGCAAACCTTTCGGTATACGCTCCACCCTTATGCATTCAGACAAATATTTGATTTCAAGTTGAACAGTTTTAAAAGAATATAACTTGTTATTAAGATCTGAAACAAGTTGTTCCAACTGAACATTATTAGCATTATTAAACTTGTTTAACTGCACAGTACCTTCAGCAAACTTAAAATGTTTGCTAGTCCATTTTTTAATGTTAAAATCATTCGATGTAGTTCCTTGTTTCGGCGTTGGACCCTTAGCTTGATGCTCGTGAAGTGACTGACATGACTCTCGGAGATCCTCTGTAGCTTCCAACAGGGCATTCCTTTTCCGTTTGACTACCGGTTCATTACCGTCTTTAAAGTTTTGTTGGTTGGGCGGTAACCCTGTCATTGAATTGCTGCTTTCATTAAGTAACAGTCCACTAAGCTGAGATAGCAAACAAATGACTTGTTTAAATTCCCCTCTGGTTAAGGGGGCGTCATCCATACGTTCGTCATCATTGGCTAAGTCAATAGGTGTATTGTTGAAATCCACAGTTCCTGGACTCTCGGCCATGTTGAAACAAACAAACGGCAAAAAAACTGTAAATGCGAAGCAGATACCACTGGTAAAAAAGGCTCACGGTCAGGGAATCACCAGGACCAGGATAAAATTGATACAAAAGTTTTTTATTCCACGTAAAACACCCACAGTCAAAGACTTCAAATAAACATATACAGTCAAGCGCTTTCGCCCGGGCTCTCCCAGGCTTTATCAAGACAATGAAACAAAATGTGTGCTTTCATTATATACATATGCCCATTCAATTAATCAATTATGTTACGTATTCCAATTACTTTTATTTCATAATAAAATTTTATCCTGGTCCTGGTGATTCCCTGACCGTGAGCCTTTTTTACCAGTGGTATCTGCTTCGCATTTACAGTTTTTTTACAGATCACAATTCCCTAACTTAATCACATAGAGCCAGCCAGCAAAATGCCAAGTTGCTAAGATGGAGCCTAGGGTTACAAGCATATATGTCAGTGCAGCACCACAGTGGGATTAGCAATGCCAATGCAGATGGGCTCTCAAGACAGAGAATTGGATAAGGGATACTCAGACAGACCTATCCCTCTCAAGCAATGTTTCTCAAGGGTCACTTGAAAAACTAGCTTCAGTTCTCCGGGGGGGGGGGGGTATATGTGAAGGCTGCCAGCCTAGCTAGATAGAATTTTGTAGATAATTCTATGTCATTTGCAAATATTAATATAATCCACAAGCTTGGTTTTACAGATGTAACGAGAACTCTATGTTATGATTAAACTATATGTTGTACTGAGCTTCAAAAATGTAACCACAGTGCACTCTTCTGGATGAAAGCTGATAAGTCAAGCATTGTATGACTGTTTGAGCTCAAGCTCGGAGACAGGATGTCTGGGCCAGGAAATTCTTTCTATTGTCTTGATTTAAGAGATAATTACTAATGTTTTACATGTATAATGTATTTTATTGCTATGGCTTTCTGGCCAGGTGCAGCTTACTAAGATATGTAAATTTTGAGTTTCTGACTTCTGTTAGCCTGGGAACTAAAGACCTGTTATGTATGATGTAGTGTGAAATGACTCAGCAGTACTGTGTTATCAATTTAAGGACAGCATTTTGAATCTATTATGGAACTTGATATTCGGAATTTGGCTGACAGAAACAAAACAGTCTTCCACACCAACAACAATCGCAGCAGACTATCTAATATTACATCTGATGAAAGCTCCTTTTTAAAGTTATTTGTAAACCTTAACATCAGGGCCATCAAACCTGATAAAGGTGGAGGGATGGCGTTATTTGACCAATATGACTATGTTGATAGAGTTTCTACTATCTTAAACAATGAAACTTACAAAAGAGTTAGTATTAATGAAGTCAACCTAGCTTATAGGCTTATTAATAGTTACTTCAGTGATTTATTTATAGAAGGGTACATTGACATCGATATGTATAATTACATTAAAATGGAATGGCCTAAAATTCCAATTCTTTTTGCCATACCAAAATTACATAAAAATCTAGAAAACCCCCCATTTAGACCATTAATTGACGGTAGGAACTCAATAACATATGCTAGTGCCAAGTTAGTTGACAATATCTTGAAGAAATATTTAACTACAGAAACTAGGATTAGCAAAGACTCTTGGGCTTTTTTAAGTAAGATTAACGAAATTGAATTTAACAAAGACTTCAATTTTTTAACAGTCGATGTTGTTGATTTATATACATCCATACCACATGATATAGGCCTTGAATGGGTCAACATTTACTTAGTAAAAAAAGGAGCTGCACCTTCAGAAGTATATTTAGTAACTTCTTTATTAGATATTATTTTGACTAACAACTTTTTCTTATTCAACAATGAGTTCTATTTACAAAAATGTGGAGTAGCAATGGGGTCCCCAGTAGGTGCAAGTTTCGCAAATATAGTAATGGCTTACTGGGAGGAGAATTACATTATAAAGTCTCTTTATTTTTCTAACTATGTCAAGTATTATACACGGTTCCTAGATGATATTTTTATCTGTTTTGAGGGTAACGAGATATTAGCCTCTGACTTGGTCAACCTCTTTAACAATTCTACTAGCTTCTTGAAATTTACATTTAACTTCCAGACGAACGCTATAAACTATCTGGACGTTTGGTTATCTAAGGATTATGATAAAAAACGGTTTCTTGCCAAGATTTTTAGGAAGGAAACCTATAGCAACTCATTTCTTCATTTTACTAGTCTACACCCCCATTTTCAGAAAAAAGCAATTGTGAAGGGCCAGGCTATAAGAGCAGCCAGGATGATATCTAGACATGAAGACTTTATGGAAGAATGTAAATTATTAGAAGACATGTTTAGACATAGGGGATATCCTAATGAGTTTATTAACGATATACTTGACGAAGTTATTACTAAGAGGGTAAATGGAATTATTAACCCAATTTTTAATAAAATGAACAACCTGAATGATGATACTCTAGCTAACCAATTGACACTGGTTCCACAAATTAACATATGTGAAACCAATAATTATGAGATTGACATAGAGTTAGATGAAAAAAGTACTTTTACTGACAATATTGCGACCACTTTTATCATGACATTTAACCTTGAAGGTAAGATAATAAGGGAAATACTTTATAAAAACTGGTTAATATTACGTTATGATAAGAAATGTTCCGCACAATTTTCTCCTTTTCCCAGAATTGTGTATAGGAAGGCTAAAAACCTCAAAACGTTACTAATGAATAAGAAAACCTCGGTAACAGGTAAACCAAAAGGTACAGTCATCTCTGGAACCTGTAAATACTGTAAATACATAAAAACTGGTAGTACTCATGTAATCAATAATAAGACTTATACTTTTGATCATAGATTTGATTGTAATTCAAGAATGGTGGTGTATGGAGCTCTGTGCATGAATTGCCCATGTTTTTACATAGGCAAAACAGAAAGGAGAATGCGTGATAGGATATATGAACACATTAACGCAATTTCCAAACTGAAAATGCTCTTGCTAAGCATATTTTCTCCTATCCTTACCACTCATTTCAGTTTATAGGAATAGACCAAATTATATCTGAGAACCGAAGGGGTCCTTCAAGTTTACTCCTAGAAGAACATGAATTAACTTGGCAAATTAGGACTGATGCATTTATAGAACCAGGTCTTAATGACCAATGCAATATATCATGCCTTCTTAAACTGAGAAGTTTGGAAAGATAATTGCACATTTTTACATTTTTCTGAGAATTTTTTTTCTTAATTCATGTGTACTGTTTTTCATGTTGACTCTTAAATGGTTATACACAGAGTGTTTTTTGTAAGCAATAACACCATTGGATATCTTTCCTTTACTTATTTATATATATTTTATTAAAGGCTAACCTGGTATTTATTTAAAGTTGATGTTTTTTAACAACTGGTTTATTTAAGAGAAGATGTTATTTCTTAAACCAGCTTTTTTATGAAAGTATGATAAGAGGTGTAATCAAATTAACCACTTGGAGGTATACATCTCTCCACTTTAACAATTTAAAATATTATTTTTTAAATGTGGAAACTTTTTACACCTCTACATATATTTTACATACTTTTTTATACATACATACATTTTTTATATGTATACATTTTTTCATATATGAACTTTTTCTTAAAATATATTGTTTTATATATACATATATTCATTTCTTATATATATTTTGTTCATGCACATATATATATTTTTATACTCTTGTTTTCATATTTAGAATTATATTTTGATTTTTTGATAGTAATGCTTTTTATAAGTGAAGCAATCAGTACACCGATAAGTTATTTATACTCATTTACTGACCTCACAAATATTTCTTTAACTTATAGATGGTTTTTGATCTTGTATTTCTATTTTAATGCTAACTGCTTGTTTAATTAGATAATTGTTTAATTGACTAGCAAAAGGATGATATAAAAGCTGAGTGTTTGGTTTTAATTATTTGTCTGAAGAAGTCATCCTATGAGGAATGACGAAAAGCGCTTAACAGAATAAATTCGTTTGCAGTTTTTTCCTTGCCTGAGATTTCCGTTTTTTGAAAAGCATTTTGTATTTTGTCTGAACTTGAACACATCAGCCTTTGCTCTGTAAATAAGATATTTATTTAGAACAGTGATGTCTCTTAGAGATAGACAGAAATAGCCAGCTTACTTTAGCTGTTTTATATGTTTATGTCAGACTATTCTACAGTATCATTTTAAAACATTTCCATGTGATTTTTGAACTTTGTAATGTCATTGTGTTTAAGTAATAAGTATTGTCTTGTGTTTTTATTATTTATTAAATATTTTTAAACCTTTCAACTGTGGCTGTTTTGTGTAGAGATAATTTAAGCTCTTAGAGAGGAAAGTGAGAGGATGCCTGGGGAATGGAGAAAAAGTGTTTTGGTACCAATTTTTAAGAATAAGGGTGATGTGCAGAGCTGTAGTAACTACAGAGGGATTAAACTGATCAGTCACAGCATGAAGTTATGGGAAAGAGTAATGGAAGCTAGGTTAAGAAGGGAGGTGATTATTAGTGATCAGCAGTATGAATTCATGCCAGGAAAGAGCACTACAGATGCGATGTTTGCTCTGAGAGTGTTGATGGAGAAGTACAGAGAAGGTCAGAAGGAGTTGCATTGTGTCTTTGTGGATTTAGAGAAAGCATATGACAGGGTGCCTAGATAGGAGTTGTGGTATTGTATGAGGAAGTCGGGAGTGTCAGAGAAGTATGTAAGAGTGGTACAAGATATGTACGAGGGTAGTGTGACAGTGGTGAGGTCTGCAGTGGGAGTGATGGATGTGTTTAAGGTGGAGGTGGGATTACATCAAGGATCTGCTCTGAGCCTTTTCTTATTTGCAATGGTGATGGACAGGTTGACAGATGAGATCAGACAGGAGTCCCCGTGGACTATGATGTTTGCAGATGTCATTGTGATCTGTAGTGAGAGTAGGGAACAGGTGGAGGAGACCCTGTAGAGGTGGAGATATGCTCTAGAGAGAAGAGGAATGAAGGTCTGCAGGACTAAGACAGAATATATGTGTGTGAATGAGAGGAAGGATAGAGGAATGGTGAGGATGCAGGGAGTAGAGGTGGCAAAGGTGAATGAGTTTAAGTAACAGCTCAGAGTAATGGTGAGTGTGGAAGAGAGGTGAAGAAGAGAGTACAGGCAGGATGGAGTGGGTGGAGAAGACTGTCAGGAGTAATTTGTGACAGACGAGTACCAGTAAGAGTGAAAGGGAAGGTCTACAAGATGGTAGTGAGACCAGCTATGTTATACAGGTTGGAGACAGTGGCATTGACAAAAAGGCAAGAGTCAGAACTTGACGTGGCAGAGTTGAAGATGTTAAGATTTGCACTGGGTGTGACGAGGATGAACAGGATTAGGAATAAGTATATTAGAGGTCAGCCCAGGTTGGAAGGTTTGGAGACAAAGCCAGAGAGGCAAGATTACTTCAGATTGGACATGTGCTGAGGAGGGATGCACAGTATATTGGGAAAAAGATGCTAAGGATGAAGCTGCCAGGTAACAGGAAAAGAAGAAGGCCTAAGATAAGGTTTATGGATGTGGTGAGAGAGGATATGCAGGTGGTTGGTGTGACAGAGCAAGATGCAGAGGACAGGAGGAAATGGAAACAGTTGATCTGCTGTGGCGACCCCTAACGGGAGCAGCCGAAAGAAGAAGAAGAAGAGAGTACTTGCATGTATTTGGTGATACTGTCCAAGCCACTCCAATAGTCTTGCTGCACAGTCGCACTTACTAAGTGGATAACAGTAATATCACACAGCAAAATTGGTCACCCTTTGGGAAGTGCCTTATTAGTAGCTGATAAGAGTAGTTGGTGGCAGTGATTACTACCTTATAGCCTGGCAGGAGGGGGCTTAGCTGGAGAACCTGTGCCAGCCTTCCCCAGGGGTGTCTGTTTGTTTGTATATAAAACAAATCTCAAAGTGTGTGTGTGTGTCAGCTATTTGGGCAGGGACACAAAGCACTGGTTGGACAGAGAGGGTACTGGAGATTTTGGCTTGACTACTCGGCTGAGATCTGAACCCTATAGCTGTGCCAGTGGGGAGTCTTATTGGGGTCTGGACAGAAATGGAGAAACCAGCCCCAGACTGACTGTGATCTCTGTGTGCTCTTAAGGCAAACTGTATTTTACAGTGTGTGTACTTGTTATCCTTCCCAATGTGGACGCCCCTCACTGGTGTTAGTGGTGAGGACTGAGGCTCCTTGATTACTGGGCCAGTGCACAGGCATCATAAAATAAATTAAAATTCAATATATTGCAAATAGTAAAAAAATAATGCAAGTACTGCCACATCAAAATATTCAGGTAAGCAACATTAAATACCATGGTAAAAAAATTATACAAGATTTGTTGGAAACTTGTTCCTTATCAGAACTGAAATGTTGCATTAAAATAACAATACAGCTTTTGTTTAAAGCCATTAACAATTCAAATTTACATGTTAGAATATTAATATTTAATCTTCATTCTATATTTCATGTGACTACTATTTTTAAATAAAGAAAATGTATCTTGCAAGTCACATAAATAACTGGAAAGTCAAGCTAAGCAGTATCTATGGTGCCAAAAATTAGGACAAATCACATGCATTAGCTCTGAAAAACTGAACCATGATTAAAAATACGTTTTTTACTGGCTTGAGGAAATCTGTCCTTAAGGAAAGGCAGCTCACTTTTGAAGTGTGAATTGTCACTCACTGATTTTTATTAAAAGGACTGACAGGTAATGCCAATTAACATACTAGCTTAAATAGCAGGTTTAAGAAAAGCAGGTCATTAAACAGTCCTTTTTATCAGAAAGCAAAACAAATCAGAAAGTCTGTTTAGCAGTCTAACAATTTAAGTCAAAGGAAAATATATACTGTACTCATTCCAGGCACACACACAAAGTTAAGTAGAAAGTCATACATACACACACACACACACACACACACACACACACACACACACACACACACACACACACACACACATGTACAGAGACAACCCTCTGCTTAGCCACCATTAGGATCATAGAAGTGAAAGGAAAATATTAGCTCTCACTGGGACTGAAATCTAAGACCTACAGCAAGGCATATTAGCATCACCACAGATGCACCAAGAGACTCTGGACTACAGGTAGCATCACCACAGATGCACCAAGAGACTCTGGACTACAGGTAGCATCACCACAGATGCACCAAGAGAATCTGGATTACAGGGAGCATCACCATAGATGCACCAAGAGAATCCGGACTACAGGGAGCATCACCACAGATGCACCAAGAGACTCTGGACTACAGGTAGCATCACCACAGATGCACCAAGAGACTCTGGACTACAGGTAGCATCACTACAGATGCACCAACAGAATCTGGACTACAGGTAGCATCACCACAGATGCACCAAGAGAATCTGGACAACAGGTATTGAATGTTTACCTTAAAAACTTTTTCTTTTAGCTAAGACCAACCCATCACAATCACTAAAGTCAAATTACAAATTCACATACGCACACCAGAAATTCACAGCATTATGCTTCAAAGCCAGTGGAGAAACAAGAAAGCAGTGACTGAAGTGTTATAAAATTAGGATACACTAAATTGTAAGAAGACAGCCTAGCTGTAAAAACAAAATCACATCCATATGCCAGCCCCCAATTGGAGCATTTTGGTTAAAACAAAATTACAAAATAGCACTAATAAACTAATTATCTAGTGTTATACATATAGGCTGCTGCCTCTTGAAGATCAAGACATTACGTGATGAAAAACATTTGTTTTTCAGTATTTGGAGTCAGCTGTCCTTTAAAAGTTTTATTACTCTTGCTTTGCGTGCACAGGGCTGCAGCTCTTATGTTTCACTTACGTCACTCTCAGGTTCTGTGGCAGTACATGCTGAGTGGTGGGGGAAAACTAGTGGCTGAAATAATTCCATGTCTGAAACTACTACTGTTCCCTTTGCAAAAAAAACGTAATTTATACAGCACATCAGAAACAACGTCAAACATGAACCAATGTGACCAGTGACCCAAGCAGCTGCGGAGGTGTATCTAAGTACCAGCAGTGGGTGTAAGGAGTTAACGAAGGAATTTACCGTGTCACTTCACAGATTCTACTCATTCTGTTCTGAAGTACTACATGCAGTGGAGTCTCACCGTAAAGGTTTGTTAGCTAGTGAGAAGATACATCAAAATGTTATACTTGTAGAAAACATACATTAAATTCAAGTTAGTTGTTCTAAACAGCATTTTTATATTCTCAGGTAACACTAACACTTGCTTCACAAAACTTTTTAGGGTAAGCATCTGCATCTCACTTCAAGGAATGTGGAGGCAAACCTTCCTTGTCTGTTGAATAATTATGTGAGGGGCATGCTGAAGCAGAGTACAGTAGTGTCCTGAAATATTACATTCTTTTAAGGGTTTTTTTTCCCTTACTGTTCTTCCCTACTGTCTTGCTGACCTCTTCCCTACTGTCTTGCTGACCATGAGCCTCCCCCTTCATGGACTGTCCTCCATTCATACACCTGTATCACCTGTTGGGGATACCCAGTTTATACCAGACATTTGCCTTGTGGTGTCAACCCCCTAAGCAAGTGGTTTAGAAAAAAGAGCCATCCAGGCAGCCACAAGGAGTGGGTGATTTTTTTTCTCTTGGCATATACAACTTAACATATGTGAGCTTCCACAATATTGTCCCTGTGTCACAGACATGTTCCTGTACAGTCACTGTAACACAGCTGCAGTGCAAAGTTTGGGGGCTGCCCCTGGGGTGAATACCCACGCTTGTGCTTAGTGCAGTGCAGAATGTGGGGTCCATGTGGTGCAAGCCTGTGCTTTTGTACTCACCTTAATGCAGTGCAGAGTTTGGGGGGGCAGTCACTTGCTTGTACACTCACCTTTATACAGTGCAGTGTAGAGATCGGTGGGCTGCCCATGTGATGCACACGTGTTTGTGCACTCACCTTAATGTAGTGCACAGTTTGGGGGGGGGGGTTCCCCTGTGGTGCATATGTGTTTCTGCACTCACCTTAATACAGTGCAGAGTTTGGTGAGTACAAATACAAATGTCTCCACCTGACTGCTGGTCATCCTGCCTCCACTAGGACCCAGTCACACAGTGGGCTGGTCTCCCCACAAATGGTCAATCAGCACTGGCCACAGACTGCTGTCCTTTACTCATTAGTCCCTCCTACACCCAGCCTTCTAACAAAACTTGGATCGTCTAGGTTGCAGTCAGCCCTTCAACACTCTGCAGCACGGAGCAGACACCCAGCCTTCTAACAAAACTTGGATTGTCTAGGTTGCAGTCAGCCCTTCAACACTCTGCAGCACGGAGCAGACACTCAGCCTTCTAACAAAACTTGGATCGTCTAGGTTGCAGTCAGCCCTTCAACACTCTGCAGCATGGAGCAGGCATCCAGCCTTCTAACAAAACTTGGATTGTCTAGGTTGCAGTCAGCCCTTCAACACTCTGCAGCATGGAGCATATATGTTATTCTGCTGAGTAGTAGGTATCTCATGGGTGTATTACAGGAGTGACAACCTATAAATCCAAAAAACAGCAGCATCTTTGCTACTGTCTGCCTGTCTTTTCTCCCCTTCTGTGATACCCTACTCCCCTGATAGTCTTCAGACATTCCCATAACCTTAAAACAACTGTGAAAAATGCACAGTGACTTAAAAATCATTCACCGAGTGTTATTTTGGTCCAAGTGACAAAAACAAGTAAACAAGTTTTAGTATCCTAATGGATTTCTTCATGTACAGAAGAAGGTGCATTGTGGGAATGAAACCAGTCTGCTTCTTTTTGCCTCAGAGAGTTAGTGGTACATTTGGTGAATGATTCTGTATGTGTCTTATCACAATTATTTGAAAGACTCAGTTCAGCATATTCCATTATATTGAACTGTACGGCTGGACTTTTTTGCTGAATTTCTTCTGGCTGTGTTTTGTGTACACAGTCCAACCTGGGTAAGTGTGCCTCCTGGATTTTTCAGATTCTTTCAGCCTTCTCCATATCTCCTAATTCTGGTAACTCCCTACATTTTCCTTCCTGGCTGATCCTGGATATGACCCTTCACCACAAAGGCTTTCCACAATTTCTTGAAAAGTACAGCTCTAACACCTACTCTGGCTAAAGACCAGGAAGCAAAACTGTGATGATACTAGATCAGACTTAGGAAGATGACATCTATGTGGGATGTTCAGCCTCTGGCCCTGCCTACGAGACAAACATGATCATGCTAGGACGTCTACAGAGCATCTATTATATACACTATTTTACTGCTGATACATGTCCTGCTCCAACAGGACATCTATAGTCACAAATGAGTCGCAAAATTCTGAATAATAAAATTTTGAGAATATGTAAATGGGCAAGCTAATTGCTGTTACATCTGTGCTCTGACAACTTGGAGTTATAAACAAGTGCTGCCCCCCCCCCCAGGAAATTACTGTTGAAAAAATGTGTTCAATCTAGAAACTGCATGATCTGAAAACAAGCTTTGAATATTTTTACTAGACTCCACACAAGGCTGTGGCACAGATCCACACCCTAGCATTGTACAATATGGATAATTTTACTAACTGTAATCTATATCCTTCCCAGAAAGGACAGCAGTTCACTGGCCAGTTATCCAACCCTCCCAACTGACCCTACTCATGAACTGGTAATTTAACCGTATTGCTGAACTAAGGTCACTAACAGTACAGCTGAACACTTAACCTCTGTGTCGGGGGTCAAACAGATCAACACCTTATCTAACAATAAAAAATATACAGCAAACATACTGGAGTAGTCTTACCAAATGAAAATTACAGTCTTGACAAATACTATGACCACTGAGAAGAACCCAGCACTGCAGATACCTAGGTATGATAACAAACAGTGAACATGTTTCATTCTGCCAATGTGAGCCAAATCTGTTAAACTTCACCAGCATACTCAGCAACTTTGACAGAGTCATTTAAGAAGCAGAAGGTTCGTGGGTCACTGCTAAGGGAAGGCACTTGCAAATAAATAAATATACAATACACAGAACATCCTCAAACATTAATCAACTAGGGAGACTCACATTTAATGGTGTGTGATTAAAAAGAATACTTAACAATGGTGAAAAATATTCAAGCAGCATTTAGCAGAGCAAGTACAAATGAAAGGGGCACCAGAACACCAAACAGTATCGTCAATAAAATGATTTATTTTTGTTGGTTAAATAACCAACTTAATGGATTGAATAACATGGACAGGTTTCAGCTACGGTGCAAGGTAAAAGCCCTAACACTATAACAGAGTACAAAGGACGTGTGCTACAATCAATAAATAATTAGGATGATCAAAGTGTTGTGCTCTGGAGCACCAGGGAAGGATTTCAGCATGATAAAGAAAGGCAGTGACTATACACAGAACAGAGTTTTAAGAATGAATGGCCTACTTAATGTAGCACAGGTAGAGTAGGCCACCTAAGTCCATGTCCTGAGAGTGGCACAGCATTGTGTCCAGCCTCAGTAGCCTTCCATGTGGACTGTTAGCATTCAGATCATATGTCTGCATCCTGCATGCAGATTAGATCATTACAGATCTGCATACAAGGAAATGATGCAGACACAAACCTATCACTTCACCCGAGATGATGTGGAAGTGAACCTTGACTAGACATGCACAAGTACAGCTCTATAACAAATCAAGAAATAAATCATTCTGTTGAAACTACACTCTGGCAATCTGATTACAATGTCAACACAAATGCTCTACTAAATGATTTCAAGGGTGCTTTAGCACTTCTAAGTATTCTTTGTAATTGTGCAACCAGTAACCATCAGAGCCTCAATTGTGCCTGCTTTTGACTGCATTTTATTGCTAAGCGCCTATTTATGTATATAAAGCTGTCTGCTTTCAGTATCTATATATCTACATGTATGTGTGCATGTATATATGTATATACATACACACACACATATTTATAATGCATATGCAAACACACTAAACACATGTACACATACATACAATAGTGTATATATCTATACCTGTGTGTGTGTGTGTGTATATACACACACACATATATATATATATATATATATATATATATATATATATATATATATATATATATATATATATATATATGTATACACACACACACACACACACACACACACACACACACATATCTCTCTTTCGCTTCATATATATATAGGTTCATAGGTTCATACTAGGCTATCTGCCCTAGGGCATTTATAAGCCTAGCCAGAGTGTGTTTGGCTTTCTCCACCCATTTTAAATTAATTTTGCTATGCCCTTTTTCGAGGTTAGTATACTGTGCCTCTGTCTAACAGTGACACAGAAGTGATACCCAGGGTAAACCTACGATCTCCCATCCACTCATCAAGATTCCTCTTGAAGAGAGTCAATGAGGGACTCTGCCTAACCTGGACTGGGATTTTATTCCAGAGTGAAGGGAGCCTCTCGGTTATGAATCTGTCCCACCAGCATGTCCTATTTATTTCAGTGTTGAGGTTCAAGTCTCTCGAGCGCGTAGCTCGATGGGATTTGGATTTTCTGAGGTGCAGCATGTCCATTAATTCCGGGTTGGACATGGCTTTATACGTCAGGCACAGATCGCCTCTGAGCAGGCGGTATGCCACTGAGTAGAGCTGGAGTTTCTTTAACCGGGCAGCATATGGCATCTGTTTGAGCCCTTTGATTCTCTTGGTGAGGTACTTTTGGGGTCTTTCCAGTTGCTGCAGGTGTCTGGTAAGGTACATCCCAAAAGCGGCATTGTACTCAATTATGGGCCTGATGAGGGATGAGTAAAGAGGCACGATGACCTCCCCTGATCTAGATGTGAATCCCTTCATGATTAGGTGGGCTATATAAAATGCTTTTCTAACCACTTTGGCCACGTGGTTTTCAAATGAGAGATTGCTATCAACTTGGGTCCCCAGGTCCCTAATTACTTCTTCCGTACTTAATGGATTACCACCTATGTGATAATTTGTGGGAACTTTGTTTTTGCCAAAGGGGATGACTATACACTTTTTGGCATTTAGCTTGAGGCCATGGCTCTGGCACCAGTTGTCTGTTTCTATGAGGCCCTTTTGTAGGATGCTTGTGTCGGCTGGAGAGTCGATTATGGCACCTAGTTTGCAGTCATCTGCGAACTTGGACAGCCACAGTCCTTCCGTGTTGGCCTGTACCTCCGAGAAATAAGAGAGGTCCCAGGACTGAGCCTTGTGGGACGCCACTTGTAACTGGTTTGGAGTCTGACATGGCTCCAGCAATTCTAACCATGTGGGTTCTGTCCTTGAGCCAGTTTGCAACCCATCTAGTGACATAGGGGTTTATATTTAAGCTGGTGAGCTTATCTATAATGCCTGAGTGGGGTATTGTATCGAAGGCTTTTGCAAGGTCCAGGTAGGCTGTGTGGATCACCTTCCCCTCGTCAATGGCCTTGGTGACTGTTTCAAAGAAATCGAACAGGTTTAAGAGGCAGGATCTGCCCTTAACAAAGCCAAACTGGGTAGGATCCAGTGTCTGTAGGTCCCCAATATCTTTATTTATGAGGTCCATGATGATCCTTTCCATAGCTTTGCAGACCAAGCTAGTCAGGCTTATGGGGCGATAGTTTCCAGGATCCGTTGAGGCACCACCTTTGTGGAGAGGGACCACTGTTGCTGTACGCCACTCTTTGGGTACATATCCTGTAGTAAGGCTGAGATTGAACAGTAGTTTTATGTTTGGGTTTAGCTCTTCTTGGAGTTCATTTAGGACGCAGCCTGGGACACCGTCTGGTCCCATTGATGCTGTGTTTTTTGCTTTGGAGAGGGCGGCTCTTACCTGAGCATCTGAGATGTCAGGGGGGGCAGCACTCTGCTGGGATAGATATTTGCTCTTTTGGTGGGGAGGGGGAGGAGAAGTTTGTGCTGAACCTGTCAGCTAGGATGTTGACAATGTCTGTGGGTTTGGTGTATTTTTTGTCATTTTGGACTAATTCTGAGAATATCTGGGAATTCCCACCCAGGTTCCTAACATAACTAAAGAAAGCCTTGTGATTATCCTTAGTGTCCTGTGCAATTTTTCTCTCGAAGCTGGCCTTAGACAACTTTATGAGTGCCCCTAGTTTTTTGCTAATACTGATCAGAGATGCCTTCCCTTTTTGGGATTTTGCTCTATCATGTAGTAGCTTCCTCCTTCTATTGTATAGTTTGTTTATGGCTGGGGTCCACCAGACAGGACGCCTGCCTTTGGAGGATTGGGTCTTGGTTTTATTTGGGATTGCATGATCCATGCATTCCTGAAGGTGTTCATAGAATGCATTTATAAAGGATTCTGCGGTCTGGGCTGTATTTTCCACAGGCCCGAGGGCTTTGAAGGATTCCACCTCAGTTTTGAGGAGTGTGAAATTTGCTTTAGAGAAGTTTTTCACTGTGGTTTTCTGGGCAGGGGGTGGGGTCGGGATGTGACTATCCAGTGAGATTAGTTTATGGTCTGATCTTACCAGTGAGGGATACACTTCTGGTCTGCAGCATAGAGCCCCCATGTTGGTGATGATCAGGTCCAGTATGTTTTCCCCTCTTGTGGGAGTGGTAACAAGTTGTTCCATAGCATTTGAGTTTATAAATTTTAGGAACCTTTGGGCTAGGGTGTTGGAGCTAGAGTAATGCTCCCAGTCTATGTTTGGGTAGTTGAAGTCACCCAATAT
The DNA here is from genome assembly GCF_019279795.1 of Protopterus annectens. Classification (NCBI taxonomy): domain Eukaryota; kingdom Metazoa; phylum Chordata; order Ceratodontiformes; family Protopteridae; genus Protopterus; species Protopterus annectens. The sequence goes on from NC_056732.1 coordinate 41,040,656, forward strand.
AATGGTGTTTGGAAAGACCTTCATATTTTCCAGTGTTCTCAGGAAGGCCGAGTGGGGTTCCTGGGTTTGGGAGGGTGGTCTGTAGCAGGCTATAAACTGGAAGGCAGTTTTACCCACTGTTAGTTGCACATGGATAGTCTCTGATTCTTCGTGCTATGCCACCAACCTGGAGGTGTGGGTATCTTTGACGAATATTGATACTCCCCCTCCTTTTATGGTTCGGTCCAAGTTTTGGGGCCAAAAAGCATGGTATGAGGTATAACCTGGTAATGCTGGGGTGCTCTCGGGAGCCTTGAACCAGGTTTCTGTTACTGCACAGATATCGATGTTCTCCATGCTAAGGAGAGTTTCGAGTGCGTGCATCTTGAGGTTTAGACTTCTGGTGTTGAGTAGTATTACTCTTAGTTTCTTATCCCTTGTGATACCTATGGAGGTGGGTTTGTCTTTTGAGCCTTGCCTAAAAAAGGCTCTATGGGGGTGGCAAGAGCCTTTGCTAATATCCAAAAGCCCAGGGGTGACAGGTGCAAGCCGTCCCTAGCGAAGCATTGTGGCTTGTCAAGCATGTCATCCCAGGCTGACAGGCATTGGATCCCCTTTGAATGACACCAATACTTAAGCCAGTTGTTGAAATTGATCATCTTGTCTTCATATTGTGGCATCATTCTTGGTGAGGGTAAGATGCTACTCAAGATCAGGGTCATACCGGCCTGGGCTACATGCTCAGAGAGCTCCTCTATGTCTCTTTTCATGTAGTCCAGGGAGGTACGTCTCAGGTCATTCACACCAGCATGGACAATGACTGAGTCATATTTGTACTTGCCTTGGAGTGACCTGAGTGCTTGTGTTATGTGGCGGATCCTAGCACCCGACAGGCAGCTCACCGTGACCTTCTCCTTGTTCAGCCTGGTGAGCGGGACGTCAGTGTGCCTGACGACAGAGTCACCTATTACAAGTGTAATAGGTGTGTTGTTTAGCCTTAAGGGCTGTGTATATTATTTAATTTCTTTATTGATTTATTGACATTTGTTAACCGGGTTTGTCCAACTGGGCTTGTGGCCCATTTTCAGTGGAGACCCGAGAAGAAAAGCTCCAGTAATACATTTTAAAACAAGTACCATATCTAAATAGATATATAGACAGATATACAAGCATGTTAAACCACACCACATACTTATGTAAATGCATACACACACACACACACACACACACACACACACACACACACACACACACACACACACACACAATAATGCATGTATATATATGTATGTATGTGTGTGTTTGCACATATTTATGCGGGCACAAACATTACAGGAGGATGGCACAGTGGGACAGGGGATAGTGAGGTCGCAGTTTGATTCTTGGCTGGGGTGCCTTCCGTGCGGATTCTGCATGTCCTCCCTGTGTTTGCTTGGGTTTCTTCCCACATTCCAAAGACATGCAGTAAGTGCACTGGATACCTAAATTGGCCACTGGTGTGAGTGTGCTTGTGACTGTGACTTATGGAAGAACAACTATGGTAGGGCAAGCCAGCTGGCTGTGTGAACCTTGACACTAGATGACTGGCAATGTTGAGGTATGTATACACACACACACACACACACACACACACACACACACACACACACACACACTTATACAATGTGCAGCATACTTCTCAAGTGCCCTTAATTTTGCAGAACTTCCCTGACTTTAGCAAATATTTTTACCCTGTCCCTTGTAACACTGTTGATTTTCTGAAAAATAACTGAAGACTATAGTCAGCCTGTAATGCCAGACATTAGAGTTTCACACTTCTATTTGCTCAGAAATTGCATGTCAATGCAAACCTGATTATTCAGTTACTTTTTTAATAAATTTAGAAAACGTCCCTGATTTTGGCCCCCATTATTTGGGATTTTTTTCCAAAATTCCTCAGTAAAGAAGTAAAGAAATCTGATATACATACATACAATGATGTACACTCACTGATGTCACTTTCTGAACGTTGTTAAAATTATAAAAAAATGACACTATAACAGAATTACCATCCAACCCATCTGTAGATTAAAAACTAAATGGAGTATGCCTATAGGTACAGATGGTGTTGTGGTACGTTGCTGTGATTGTAGTGCACAGGGTCCTGGTTTCAAGACTTGGTAGTGATGACTTTTCCTTCATCAAATCCTCCAAAGCCAGCTATGAAGACAGAATTGCGGCAGACATTCACATAGCCTTCTATAGTTATATCAAAAACTTCCATGGCAATATCCAGATTTGCCATGAGTTACTGCACAATGGTACCTCCTATACTGAGCCAACAGATATTGCCAACATACTGGCCAACAGAGTCAGTGCCAGCTTTACCACTCCCTCTCCCCAAAGGACCAATCATAATACTGGAAGAATGCCAGGCACCCAACATTACTGCAGCACAGGTTAAAGCTACACTGTCCAAGGCCAAGAATACAGCTTCCATGGGACCTGATAATATCCCCAGTTGTGTTCTACATGAACTATAAAGTGAACTGGCACCAAAAGGAGATCATGCCTGCACAACCTGGTTGACTCCTTTGAGTCAGTCACCAGGGCTGTTGATGAAGGTAAGGCAGTGCATACAGCCTACCTCAATCTGCCCAAGGCCTTTGATACCATTACTCATGTGGGAATTATTGATAAACTCACCAAACTAGGCATCAACCCCTATATCACTACGTGGGTTGCAAATTGGCTCACAGATTGAACACACAGTGTGAAAGTAGCAGACTCCAAGTCAGATTGACGACCAGTCACGAGTGGAGTCCCACAGGGATTGGTCCTGGGCCCTCTCCCTGTTGGGTATCTACTTCTCAGAAGTCCATGCCAGCAGAAACGGACTCTGGCTGACCAAGTTCGCAGATGACTGCAAGCTGGGAGCCATTATTAACTCCCCAAGTAATGCAGACATCCTACAGAAAGGCCTCACTGGGACCAATGATTGATACACACCAAAAAAATGCATCGTCATCCCCTTTGGTAAAAACTCAGTTCCCACTAATTACCACATCGATGGGAGCCCACTGAACACTGAAGGCGTTATAAAAGAGATCTGGGGATGCAGGTTGACAGCAACCTCTCCTTCGACCACCACATTGCCACTGTGATCAGAAAGTCCTATGTGGCACATCTCATTACCAAGGGTTTTGCATCCAGGAAGAAAGAGGTCATCGTCTCTCTCTCTCTCTCTCTACTCTTCTGTCATTAGACCAATCATTGAGTATAATGCCCGATTTGGCATGTACCTCACTAGCCACTTACAACAGCTAGAGATGCCACAGAAGTACCTCGCGAAGAGGATCCTAGGCATTAAATACATGTCCTACATGGACAGACTCAAAAGACTCCAGCTATTCTCTGTCTCATATCACCTACTTAGAGGTGATCTCTGCTTGACTTACAAAGCCATCTCTGATGCAGCTCTGTTAGAAATGCTAAATCTAAAGAAATCCCAATCCCTCCGCACCACACACTCCAGAGACCTTAACCTCATTACTACAATCAACAGAACATGCTGGAAGTACAGGTTCCTCAACCAGGCTGCCCATGCTGTGGAATAGACTTCCCATACGTGTCATGCAGAACACCTCACTGGTCCTCTTTAAGAGAAATCTTGATGAGTGGATGGGTAATAGAAAGTTCACCGCGGGGATCACTCCAGTGGCTCTACTTGATAGAGGCACTGGGAACGAACGTCTGGCAGCACAATGCCAGGGCACTTCTATGGGCTAGGCTTGTAAAGGTTCCAGGGCCATTAGCCTTGTACACACCTATGAACCTATGAAGTGCACATTTTGTGCAGGCAAACTATAACTGAAAATGGTAATAAATCTGCTACCTCTACAGCAAAGAGGGAAAATATTGTGACTGTGCTCCTAGAGACTTGGGTTTGATTAGCAGTCCTGGGTGTTGAAGGAACTAGTTGGAGAGGATGGGAGCGAGCAGCTGATGGTTTCACATAAACCAAGATAAAGACTGCAGCAAGGCCTTGCTGCATGATCGCCACCTGCTGGGGGATAGATGCAAGTTCAGCAGTAGCTCACCAATGCAAAAGCAGTACAGCCTAATAAGCACTGTACAAGGCCTGTATCTAGGCAGGTGACTGATACCTGCACCCTCACCACAGCACTGTAAACCTGATCTGGCAGTGTGCCAGCCAGCCACTAGAGGGTAGGGATTTAGATCAGCATGTAAAACCAAGTTAACCAGAGATGATAACAAACATGTCTTGACCGTCAACTCCACTACTAGAAGAAAAAGGCAGACAGAATGGGTGAAAAAAAGAGCACTGGTGACTACAGACCTGAAAATCTGAAAAGTTGAGGCTAAAGAGGAAAGAAAGTTTCTATGCTGTGAACTATTATCCCAAATCAATGCTTGGTGAATTAACACACAAAATAAAACTCACATAAAACAACTGTAAATTATAAAGAAAATAAATCGGTACATGTAATACCTGTATTTATTTAACGGGACTGTAAGTGCCCGCTCTACCCCCTCTCAGAGAAGCAACAGGAAGTTGTGTTAGACACACAATTTAGCCATAGAAACTCTCCATGAAAGAATGACAGTACAGAGAATAAAAGTGTTTTTATTTAATGTACCAAATAAAAAGTCAAAAGAACACAGTTATGCTGGGAAGCAATGGAAGGCAAAATACAACTGCTGCTCATAACGGTGCTGCGTGGTGGATGAGACTACACATGTCCTTCTTACTTTTTTGGACCAATATTTGTTTTACATCTTAATTTGTTAACTGCACAACTACTCTAGCATTAACATAGGAACAAGGTGTACAGGACACAACATCACAAGCCCTATTCTGAATTTCTTAATCACTTCTTTATTTCATGTTTTGTGTGGCAATTTTCCCTACTTTGTAATTAACAAGGAAGATGCTGAATCTTGAAACAAATGCAGCATTTGCATTTAGTCTGCATTATTCTATATATCTGTGCAAACACAGGTAAGTTTATTTTGTATTTATCTGTAGATATTTCCAAAAACTGATACATACATGCAGTTACTGGTTTAAATATGTTCTTGTCACTCAGTTTTACCACTGTGTAAATAACCACCAAAAATAGATAAAGCAGATCTATTTCACTACACCGACATTCCACTTATCCGACCCTCACATAGCCGAGACAAAAGGACTGACAAACCAGAAGACCGACATCTGGAACACCGACTTACCACTTGAGGTAAGTAATGGCTTGGCCACCCCCCCCCAAAAAAAATAAATAAATAAACCGAACAAAACTAAACCCACCCATGTGGGGGGGCTTTGCCTCCCACACCCCCCTAACTAAATATACCAACTCCAAGATCGCACTGCAGCGGGGGTAAGGGGCAAAGTTCAACAGCATGGCCAAGCGGTTACTTACCTTGAGTGGAAAGTTGGTGTTCCGGGTTCGTCATCCTGGCGATGTGAGAGTCGGGCAAGTGAAATGTCGATCTACTAAAGCTGACCCAGATAAAGCACATTCTATAACTTTTTTATACATTAACTTATTAATGAATATTTACAACATAACCGCAGCTACTACATAGACATGTTACCCATACTGCTATTTACGTAAGGATTAACAGGAAATGCAAAAATTCCCAACCAGCAGATCAGGCGAGAAGAGCTAAATATCAGTAGGATTCCTGCTGCAAGTCTGATCCTTGAAAGTACAAAAATTTAAGTGCAGTGTGTTATGGGAAAATATTCACCAAGCCCGAAATTGTATCTTGGAGAATTCACTTTTTTCTGGAATTCAATAATCTTTGAAATTAGTCTGTATAAAGTAGCAGAGATGGAGTGGGGGTGCAAGAGAGATTGTCCCTTATAAAAAATGTTTTCAACATTTGACAGGAGCATTTAAAATTTACTGTTGTTTCTTAGGAATTGCACTTAGTTTTTGACTCACACTATCAATTTTCAAGTTTACAACAGAGCACCAAATGCAATAACAAAAGGGTAGACTAGAGGCAAGAGTGTAGTCAGGCACGCTCATGGTGCACAGTAAAATTTCCTCCAGTATGATTTTTTATAACCACCGTAATCCCAATCAGGAATGATGACAATAAATACAGACCATGAAGTGTTATTTTTATAATACTGAATTTCTACTATAATACAGATATGTATATGGCTTTTTTAAGAAGAAAAAGCAGCTTTTCCCTTTAATTAAGAACAACAAATGGAGAACAAATATTTTAATTGTGTCAGCAGCAGATGGACGTACTGTGTTATTTTTTAAATTAAGGAGGGACAGAAGGAAGGGGTGGGAATACAACGCTTAACTTTTGGCTAAAGCTATGGGGTGATTGTCTTTTCTGTGAAAAACATAAGATTCAGGAAGAGGGGGAATACTAGTACCAAAAAGGGTCAGCAGCTATTTCCATCTGTCTAGATCAGAAAATATATGACAGAAACACTGCTAATAGTAAAACAGCTAAAAAGGCAAGTAAACGCCAAGCTGATACACCAGAGTCACTACCCACATACCTTGTTGCACCCACCTATCCTCCATTCATAATACCAATGTCTCCTTAATGGCATGAAGTGAAGGTAAAAGCCATAACTCTGGTGTTAAAGCAGTTAAAAAAAAAGGCAGGCACGTATCAAGTGTTGGTGGAGAGATTTACCAAACAAAGAAAAGCACCATAAACCTGTCACACTAATACCAGATAAAACAACTCTCTGGTTATAGGAATAGAAATCATTACTGTATTTATGCAAATATCTTCAAGGAATGCAGCTTAGGGATAACAATAGATCCTGTGGGTGGGACTGCCCTGAAGTAGACAAAGAATCAGTATACGCATGCAGTGCAGAAAACAGACACAACTAGGGTTAGCAGGAATGCACAGACAAACTAAAAAAGAAAAATGCGTCTTCCAGACTCAGGGACTGACCCACAGTCCGCCAGCATGCCAGCAGCCTCCAATCCTCCAGTGCTGGAGGTTTACAGTCCACTAGAAAGCAGAAGCCTCTAACCCATCTCTTAAGCAGCCTTCATTGCAAAGGGGGTCATTATTGTCCATTCAGACTTTCCTAGTAAACAAATGGAAATAAATAAAGACACGACCATCATCACCTCTGCTATTTGCATTCTCTCTCACTCTCTGGTTTGTATACTGCGAGACACTACAGTTTGGTCCACACTACAGCCATTTTGACATTTTAACCAAGTAATCTCAAAAGTTGCCTCCAACAAGTATTCTGCAAAGCTACTCAGATAGATATCCAGAACTTTACTGTGAAAGGTACACACACCCATCCTGTAAATGCACAGTATCAGGTAGGTAATCCTTAACATACTGCTCTGTAACTATGCTTCATAATATCCAGAACTTTACTGTGAAAGGTACACACACCCATCCTGTAAATGCACAGTATCAGGTAGGTAATCCTTAACATACTGCTCTGTAACTATGCTTCATAATTCCATGTACATCAAAAGGATTTTCCCTACATTATCCATTAGGGTGGTAATATAAATAAATAAATAAAACGATGCTAAATTGTACAGTTCCTGTTTTAATTGGGCTTGCCCAGTAAAACAGTATATTTCACCCAGGTACAGCAGTACCTTTCTGATCGCTACTTTGCCTGAGTTGTGACTGAAAAGGGTCTTGGAACCAGTCCACCTACTATAAATAAATAAATGCACACACACATACATACATACATACATAGTTAATTCCAATTTTGTATCTAGGTACTCTAAAATGTGAAGGGCAATATTCCATATTTGGGGGTGGAAAGCGCTATTTAAGCATACTGTGGTTAGACAGGATCTGTTTATACACAGTTATGTTCCTTAGCCCTGAATATTTGTCTAGAGTCTACCATGTAAAGCCACTAACACAGAGTGACAATCATCTCAGCTTCCAGATATACAGTGCATGTCCACTGAACAGAGATGTACACTGGCAACATTAAACACTATTCCGCAATTATTTCCATCCAACTCTTTCCTCAAGACAGCAGCAATATGCTTTTTTCTCTTGCTGTACACTTTCAGTGAATAAAGTGTCCTTCAGAAACTTGTCAGTCACCTGAAAAAGATCCATCTTGTGGCTGCTCATCTAAATAAAACTTTATATTTAACTCCTAGCAGATCTTTAAAAGGAATATAATCAGGAAATACAAATGCCAGCCATAGAACCATTCATTCATAAGCATATTGCAGAAATACAAACCTGACTAAACCACTGCCACTGTGGTCTTTTTTACCCCTCCCCCCCCGACTGATTTTTCCTTTAGGCTGTGAATTGCCATCCTTTTTTTCAGAGAGTGTTCTAAATAATGGGTGTAGCCAGGAATGCATTACGTAAATCATGGTGGACAAATTAATTTTAAGGAGCAACATCTTGCACAGCCCAGCATTTGGGTACTACATGCCCACCCAAGCTTTATATGTCGAAAGGGAAGTGAACCATATAAGTGAACTCACAAAAAGGATATTTGTGACTATAGTGATGCATGGTTTTATACTATTAGGTAATTAAAGGCTTCTACTGTAATAATTTTAGTATAGATGCTGCACCTTTAATTATATAATTATGACATACAAAAAAGAAACAAAGGGCAGGTATGCCATTCCTCAAGGCAATGGGGCAGCTGTTTGGAAGCTGAAGTAGAACTGCAAAAATCCTGGCTACACCCCCAAACTAAACTGTATATCATTGCATCAGGTGGTTACACAAATGTTGACATTACCAGAAATATGCAATCTTGTCTCCCAGATTTTTCTCTGTTATATTTCTGTCAATTATGTTGTAGCAGATGTTAGTTATTGCTCCTTCCATAAACTTAACATATATTTTTCCCTTGGTCACATCGAAGTTGTAATCCAGGAACTTCCCAGTTGGTGAGCTTTTCCAGTAAAATTCCTTAGCAAGCTCACTCCAAAATTCTAAAAAAAAAAAGAAATAAAAATAATAATAAAACAATTAATAGGGTTTATTTTTAACAGTTACTTCTTTTTCATTCATTGTGTATTGTGTTATACCTTAAGCAACATTACAGTGAATAAAATGTAGGCAGTATACAAGCAATAGTGCAGGACAATAAATGCAGCAGTCAGTGCTATTTTATATCTTCTCAGCTTAAACATCATTACCATTATCAGATTTATTATATTACCCGACATCCTGCACATTACTGTTAAGATGTGAATGGGTGTCATACACTGACAGACAGAACCTTATTATTAAATGTTTACGTTATTACTTTCTTATTTACTGTCTTTTACCTTCAGGTTTTTCCACAGATTTCTTATACATGGTTTTATAAGTTTCAAGGTCTGGGACATGCGCGTCTGTCCGCAGCTCTGGAGGAGGGTAGAAGACGTGGTCCTCTGTTGCTGTTGATTTTCCGGGTTCACTTTCGGGGACCATTTTTCTTTTTCCACAGAAATAAGGGGGAGACAATGACTTAACCCTCACGCTTAGTCTGAGCTATCAACACCGCCCACCTCGCCGGCTGACAGGCTTGTGTTTCCAGTAAAGCGCTGTCACTGACACTCCAGTGCCACAGCTCTCCAACGGGCACGCCCCCTTCAGGATTTCCGCACACAAACTCGGCTCAGGACAGGACTAACCAATCAGGATGCAAAACTAGAACCGCCCACTGGTGCGGTTGGCTGAATCTCTTCTGCCCCTCGTCTCGCACGGGCTAAGCAGACGCGTAAAGAGATCATCTTACCGTAGAACGATGTTAAAAAGGGCGTGGCGTGTTAGTGAGCTACAGACCCACGACCTCAATCTGTTTAATATGCAGGTGAGAGGTGGGCGACCTGCTGCCTAAGGGGAAGGTAAACGCCCACTCATGACGGACAGTCTCGCCACTAATGAGGACCTTTTGGGTTTGTGCAACTTTCTCAAAAAAAAAAAAAAAAACAAAAATCATCCGATTCAAAGATACGTCGACAGCAGATGTTGTCAAAAACCACCCAATTTCATTAGTTTGTGTGTGTGTTTAAATACCTCTGACGTGTACCTCATTTTGAGGAGCGTACCTCATTTGGGGTCTTAAGAGTTCTTGTTCCTCCTTCCACATTGACATGGTCAGTGACTCGGACTACCTCTCAACTGTACAGATTTTCGCCCCATAATTTTGGTCCGTTTTTCATAAAATCGCTGTTTTCTGGCACATCAGTGGCAAGTCATAAAAAATTGAAGTTAGAAAATAATGGCGGACATTTGAGTTTCAGACTGCATACCCTTCGTAAAAATGCATGCTAACGCAAAACTTATTATTCTATCAACTTTCTAAGTTTTATTTATGGCTTTGTCCACATTTCTTGTTCCAAGAGGTTGAGAGGAAGGTCACACATTCAGCGTTAGCAATATTTTAAATGATACCAATGGCAAATATAACGGAATCACATTAGTTCATTAAAAGACCTGTTCTATAAGTAAATACCACATTTTAGCCATCCTATGAGCTTCCTAGTTTAAGTTATCAGTAAGCCATTAGTAAGTGTTCCACACTTTACCCATTTGTTCCACATTGTGAGAAGTAGTGTTCCTCATTTTGGAGATGGAAGGTTGAGAGCTATGATATACAGCTATAAGCATATATACATATAAATGCATATATATAACTATAGATACATATGCATGCTTATCTCTCTCTCTCTCTCTCTCTCTCTCTATATATATATATCAAATGAGAAAAAAAATGATTCACAACAATATAAATCAGTCCCATTTTCCCACGTTGTTGCAAAGGGTCATGGTACAGCTTATATATTCTCTGAAGTTCATTTTACAATTTTTTAAATAACCGTTTTTCTTCCAGTGACTGCCTGAACAAAAACCATGGCCAAGAAAGAAATTTACGCTTCAACTTTTTCTTTTTTCTGCTTCCTTTCAATACATTCTAACTGACCAACACCACCCTGTAAATAACTAAAGCAAACTGAGGATCTGGACGGCTGTTCTGCACCTAAAACATACCACTTAACTGTCCAGATTTTTGCCTCATATTTTTGGTCTATTCCTAATAGAATTTTGATTTTCTAGTAAATCATTGAGATGATCAAAGGATTGACATCACTAAATAATGACATACATTTGAGTTTCAGACTTTAAATCCTTCAGAAAATGTATGTTAACACAAACCCTATAACACTAATAACTTTATAAGAGTACTATTTAAAATCTGTCCCTATTTTTGGGCCTTTCTACCCCTATTTTGTCAGGCTTTCGCCTGACCTTTTGCACTAAGAGGATGACAGATATGACCTAAAAGTCATGGGATTATAGATTTTCTGAGGTGCATGTTAGAACTTTTTACTCAACTTTTTTATCCAATATTGGCCTGAACAAACATCATCACTGTGGAAAAGAAATGCAATCCTGCTCTTTTATTTCAGGGAAGAAACAAGTTTATCCATGTTTTAAAGCTCAAAGCTGACCAAACACCAGTCACAATAAAGTAAGAAGACACATGCTTGTGAGGATACATATATCATATGTAGAAATAGTACCTCCCCATATCTCCCACTGTTAAAAAATCATATGTAGAAATAGTACCCCAGTGCCCCCATACCTCCCACGGTTATATCATATGTAGGAATAGTACCTACCCCCATAACTCTCATGGTTATATCATATGTAGGAATAGTACCTGCCCCCATACCTCCCACAGTTATATCATATGTAGGAATAGTACCTGCCGACATACCTCCCACGGTTATACCATATGTAGGAATAGTACCTGCTCCCATACCTCCCACGGTTATATCATGTCAGAATAGTACCTGACCTCATACCTCCCACGGCTGCATCATATGTTGGAATAGTACCTGCCCCCATAACACGGATGGTTATATCATATGTAGGAACAGCATCTGCCTCCATACATCCCATGGATATATCATATGTAGGAATAGTACCTGACCTCATACCTCCCATGGCTGCATCATATGTAGGAGTAGTAACTGCCCCCATTCCACCCATGGTTATATCATATTTAGGAATAGTACCTGGCCCCATACCTCCTACAGTTATATCATATGTAGGAATAGTACCTGCCCCCAAACCTCCCACAGTTATATCATATGTAGGAATAGTACCTGCCCCCATACCTGCCATGGTTATATCATATGTAGGAATAGTACCTGCCGCCATACCTCCCACGGTTGTATCATATGTAGGAATAGTACCTGCCCCCATACCTGCCACAGATATATCATATGTAGGAATAGTACCTGCCCCCATGCCTCCCACGGTTATATCATATGTAGGAATAGTACCTGCCCCCGTACCTCCCACTGTTATATCATATGTAGGAATAGTACCTGCCCCCATACCTCCCATGGCTATATCATATGTAGGAATAGTACCTGCCCCATACCTCCCACAGTTATATCATATGTAGGAATAGTACCTGCCCCCATACCTGCCATGGTTATATCATATGTAGGAATACTACCAGCCCCCATAACTGTCATGGTTATAGCATATGTAGGAATAGTATCTGCTGCCATACCTCCCATGGTTGTATCATATGTAGGAATAGTACCTGCCCCCATACGTCCCACGGTTATATCATATGTAGGAATAGTACCTGCCCCCATACCTGCCAGAGATATATCATATGTAGGAATAGTACCTGCCCCCACACCTCCCACGTTTATATCATATGTAGAAATAGTACCTGCCCAACTACCTGCCATGGTCATATCATATGTAGGAATAGTACCTGCACCCATACCTCCCACAGTTATATCATATGTCAGAATAGTACCTGACCTCATACCTCCCACTGTTACATCATATGTAGGAATAGTACCTGTCCCATACCTCCCACGGTTATATCATATGTAGGAATAGTACCTGCCCCCATACCTCCCACGGTTATATCATATGTAGGAATAGTACCTGCCCTATTCCTCCCATGGTTATATCATATGTAGGAATAGTACTTGCCTCATACCTCCAACAGTTATATCATATGTAGGAATAGTACCTGCCCCCATACCTGCCATGGTTATATCATATGTAGGAATAGTACCTGCCCCCATACCTGCCATGGTTATATCATATGTAGGAATAGTACCTGCCGCCATACCTCCCACTGTTATATCATATGCAGGAATAGTACCTGCCCCCATACCTGCCACAGTTATATCATATGTTGGAATAGTACCTGCCCCCATACCTTCCATGGTTATATCATATGTAGGAATAGTACCTGCCCCCATACCTCCCATTGTTACATCATATGTAGGGATAGTACCTGCCCCCATACCTGCCACAGTTATATCATATGTAGAAATAGTACCTGCTGCCATACCTCCCACGGTTATATCATATGTAGGAATAGTACCTGCTGCCATACCTCCCACGGTTATATCATATGTAGGAATAGTACCTGCCCCCATACCTCCCACAGTTATATCATATGTAGGAATAGTACCTGCCCCCATACCTGCCATGGATATATCATATGTAGGAATAGTACCTGCCCCCATACTTCCCACAGTTATATATAGGAATAGTAGCTGCCCCCATACTTGCCACAATTATATAATATGTAGGAACAGTACCTGCCCCCATGCCTCCCATGGTTATATCATATGTAGAAATAGTGCCTGCCCCCCATACCTCCCACTGTTATATCATATGTAGGAATAGTACCTGCTCCCATGCCTCCCACGGTTATATCATATGTAGGAATAGTAACTGCCCCCATACCTCCTATTGCTACATCATATGAAGGAATAGTACCTGCCCCCATACCTCCCATAGTTATATATGTAGGACTAGTACCTGCTCCCATGCCTCCCATGGTTATATCATATGTCAGAATAGTACCTTCCCCCATACCTTCCACGGTTATATCATGTGTAGGAATAGTACCTGCCCCCATACCTCCCACAGTTATATCATATGCAGGAATAGTACCTGCCCCCATACCTGTCCTCATACCTCCCATGGTTATATCATATGTATTTATTTATTTAACATTTGTTTCCCGGGAAAGTCCGACTTGGAACAAAGCCAATTTTCAGTGGAGGCCCAGGGAGAAATGCTGCAGATGCATGACTTTGTAATATAGGAAGAAACCGGAGCACCAGGAAGAAACCCATATGGATGCAGGATACTTGGATATGTAGGACTCTTACCTGCCCCGTACTTCCCATGGTTATATCATATGTAGGAATAGTACCTGCCCCCATACCTCCCACAGTTATATCATATGTAAGAATAGAACCTGCCCCCATACCTCCCACGGTTATATCATATATCAGAATAGTACCTGAACTCATACCTCCCACAGCTGCATCATATGTAGGAGTAGTACCTGCCCCATACCTCCTATGGTTATATCATATATAGGAAAAGTAACTGCCCCCATACCTCCCACGATTATATCATATGTAGGAATAGTACCTGCCCCCATACCGCCCACAGATATATCATATGTAGGAATAGTACCTGCCCCCATACCTCCCAGAGTTATATCATATGTAGAAATAGTACCTGCCCCCATACCTCCCACAGTTAAATCATATGTAGGAATAGTATCTGACCCTATACCTCCCACGGTTATATCATATGTCAGAATAGTACCTGACCTCATACCTCCCATGGCTGCATCATATGTTGGAATAGTACCTGCCCCCAAACCTCCCACAGTTATATCGTATGTAGGAATAGTACCTGCCCCCATACCTGCCATGGTTATATCATATGTAGGAATAGTACCTGCCGCCATACCTCCCACGGTTGTATCATATGTAGGAATAGTACCTCCCCCATACCTCCTACGGTTATATCATTTGTAGGAATAGTACCTGCCCCCATACCTGCCACAGATATATCATATGTAGGAATAGTACCTGCTCCCATGCCTCCCATGGTTATATCATATGTAGGAATAGCACCTGCCCCCATACCTGCCATGGTTATATCATATGTAGGAATAGTACCTGCCCCCATACCTCCCACTGTTATGTCATATGTAGGAATAGTACCTGCCCCCATACCTCCCATGGTTATATCATATGTAGGAATAGTACCTGCCCCATACCTCCCACAGTTATATCATATGTAGGAATAGTACCTGCCCCCATACCTGCCATGGTTATATCATATGTAGGAATAGTACCAGCCCCCATACCTGCCATGGTTATAGCATATGTAGGAATAGTATCTGCTCCCATACCTCCCACGGTTATATCATATGTAGGAATAGTACCTGCCCCTATACCTGCCACGGATATATCATATGTAGGAATAGTGCCTGCCCCCATACCTCTCACATTTATAGCATATGTAGAAATAGTACCTGCCCCCCTACCTGCCATGGTCATATCATATGTAGGAATAGTACCTGCACCCATACCTCCCACAGTTATATGTCAGAATAGTACCTGGCCTCATACCTCCCACTGTTACATCATATGTAGGAATAGTAGCTGCCCCCATACCTCCCACGGTTATATCATATGTAGGAATAGTACCTGCTCCCATGGTTATATCATATGTAGGAATAGTACCTGCCCCATACCTGCCACGGTTATATCATATGTAGGAATAGTACTTGCCTCATACCTCCCACAGTTATATCATATGCAGGAATGGTACCTGTCCCCATACCTGCCATGGTCATATCATATGTAGGAATAGTACCTGCCCCCATACCTGCCATGGTTATATCATATGTAGGAATAGTACCTGCCCCCATACCTGCCATGTTTTTATCATATGTAGGAATAGTACCTGTCACCATACCTCCCATGTTTATATCATATGTAGGAATAGTACCTGCCCCCATACCTGCCACAGTTATATCATATGTAGGAATAGTACCTGCCCCCATACGTCCCATGGTTATATCATATGTAGGAATAGTACCTGCCCACATACCTGCCACAGTTATATCATATGTAGGAATAGTACCTGCCCCCATACCTGCCACGGTTATATCATATGTAGGAATAGTACCTGCCCCAATACCTGCCACGGTTATATCATATGTAGGAATAGTACCTGCCCCCGTACCTCCCACTGTTATATCATATGTAGGAATAGTACCTGCTGCCATACCTCCCATGGTTATATCATATGTAGGAATAGGACCTGCCACCATACTTCCCACAGTTATATCATATGTAGGAATAGTACCTGCCCCCATACTTCCCATGGTCATATCATATGTAGGAATAGTACCTGCCCCCATACCTGCCATGGTTATATCATATGTAGGAATAGTACCTGCCCCCATACCTGCCATGTTTTTATCATATGTAGGAATAGTACCTGTCACCATACCTCCCATGGTTATATCATATGTAGGAATAGTACCTGCCCCCATACCTGCCACAGTTATATCATATGGAGGAATAGTACCTGCCGCCATACCTCCCATGGTTATATCCTATGTAGGAATAGTACCTGCCCCCATACCTGCCACAGTTATATCATATGTAGGAATAGTACCTGCCCCCATACCTGCCACGGTTATATCATATGTAGGAATAGTACCTGCTGCCATACCTCCCATGGTTATATCATATGTAGGAATAGTACCTGCCCCCATACCTCCCATAGTTATATATGTAGGACTAGTACCTGCCCCCATGCCTCCCACGGTTATATCATATGTCAGAATAGTTCCTGCCCCATTACCTCCCATGGTTATATCATGTGTAGGAATAGTACCTGCCCCCATACCTCCCACAGTTATATCATATGTAGGAATAGTAACTTCCCCCATACTTCACATCCATACCTCTCAACTGTCCAGATTTTGCCTCATATTTTTGGTCTATTCCTAATAAAATTTGTGGTTTTCTGGCCAGTCACTAAACAGTGACATACGTTTGACTTTCAGATTTCATATCCTTCAGAAAATGCATGGTAACACAAATCCTGTTAGTGTAGGAACTTTTTAAGATTATAAGTGCAATATTTAAAATATTTCTGTAAGTTTGGGTTTATCACCCCATTATTTTAGGCTTTGTTCATAGGTTCATAGGTGTGTACTAGGCTAATGGCCCTGGAGCCTTTACAAGCCTAGCCCATAGATGTGCCCTGGCATCGTGCCGCCCTACGTTAGTTACCAGTGCCTCTAGTAAGTAGAGCCACTGGAGTGATCCCCAGGGTGAACTTTCTATTTTCCATCCACTCGTCAAGATTTCTCTTGAAGAGGGCCAGTGCGATTTCTTATGCTAAGAGGTTGAGAGGTATGCCCCACCTCAAAATTGGTTGTCACTTTCTGTGTATCCCACCCACATATGGTTAAATTAAGATTAAAATCAAGGCAGAAATGCCCAGTCATATTTCAAGCTGCTGCTGCCATATTTGCAAACAGCATGCCTCCCTACCCCAAAAGACAGTCACCTTCTGTGTATCCTTCTGATATCAAACTGAGGGAAAACTGAACAACAGATCATAACATATTTTCTGCCACAATATATAAAGAGCATTCTTACTCCCCCTAAAAGATAGCCGCCTGTATATGCATCAGATGCTTGTTTGTGAAGAGAATGAAAACAATGATTTCAATAATGTTTCCAACTTGTTACTTCTAGAGACAGTACAGTGCTCCTATGCAAGCTATAGTGACCCTCCATGCATTCCTTTGAAGCTCGTAAGGAAAATTAAAGAAAATAGCTACATTAACCCCAGCTCAACATAAGATATAGTGACCTCTGAGGTTTGAGTTGAATGTTAAAGAAACAATGACATCATCCACAGCCCCCCCCAAAATACAGAGATCCTTTGTGCATACCTATGGACAGGCCTGGTTTTAGACTAGGTGGGATTCAAGACAGAGGCGATTAACAAGCCCATGTCAAAACACTTATACAGCCTTGGTGTGTAGGGACCACAAGACCCCAGAAGTTATGAAGGTAAGGGTATTCTGTTATGCATTTATCTCCCCTCCTTTTTTGGGGGGGGAGACATGACTGCTAAGATGAGCGAGTGATGTTTACTTTCATCCAGGCAACACCCACCAAGCAGTTAGGCCACCTCTGTGTACAGTTCAGAGGAAAACCATGTAATGCATTTTACCTTTGTTCCAAACTGTTGCAACACACTAAAATATTACAGGTTGCTTCACATAATCACATTAGTGCTACAAAGTCAAAATAGACAAACAACAGCAGCAGACAGGTAGTCATTTTCCCATCTCAGAAGATAGCCACAGCGGGTTTGTCTATTGTCTGTGCATACCAGATGTCAAATTAAGTAGTTTATCTTACCTCTTACAAATGCATGCCAGTACTGCAAATCCCGATGCTGAATGTTTAAATTGAGCAAATGACAGGGTTAGTTACTTACATCCATTTACAACTATGTCTGACGGCTATGAAATATTATTTCATCTCCACCACAGTCCACACATACAAGTTGCCATACCTTAAAGTATTCCAATCAAGTTGTTCTCCACAAATCAAAAAGCCGTAGAAATGTTGTCAAAAGTATCTTATTGATCACTGCCAGTGTTACCATAGAAACAGTATTAATACTTATTTCACTGTGCCATTCTCTCTCTCTCTCTCTCTCTCTGTCTCTCTGTCTCTCTGTCTCTCTCTCTCTGTCTCTCTCTGTCTCTCTCTCTGTCTCTCTCTCTGTCTCTCTCTCTCTCTCTGTCTCTGTCTCTCTCTCTCTCTCTCTCTCTCTCTCTCTCAGACATCAGCTATCCTCTGAACAAATCCAAAATATAAGTATCTGGTTAATCACTACCAACATTACTCATCGCACCTCCTGACACTCCATTCCTCGATTTCAGTCGAGAAATGCATCCATGATTTCCTTAAATAACAAAAAAAAAAAAAGAAAGAAAAAAAGAAAATTCCCTTCAGGTGCCTTCATCCTCAAGCACATACATTTGAACATTGCAAGGTCACGTCTTTACTGCCATGATCTCACAACATTTAGATGTTACATCACATTCACCGAAGCACCACCTTCCTACAGCACCCACTATGTTGCGGGTGCATTTTCTTTTAGTAAATAAATAAATAGGGAATCAGTGCCTCTAGAAAACCCCTACAACTCTGCACATTAGACGGTTGCCTAGGTAGCCTGTGCATAAGGCTGGCCCTGGATACAGCACTGAACTGCCCCAAATTTTGCCGAACATTCCAGATTATGTCTCATATTTTTGCCCCATCCCTTTTACTGAACTGTGAATAATGCCTGACATCTGTACTTGTTATTGTTCTGGAAGTACAAAGAAATGTAAAACGTGTTTTTAAATTAACTTTTTACGTGAACTAGAGTAATATTTAAAAATTGCCTCTGATTTTGCTCCTTTGCCCCCCCCCCCCCCATTATTTTTGACTTTGTCCCTGAATCTTAAGCAAAGAATTTTTGTGGCATGGGTCATAGTGTCATGTCAAGCATTGCCACCTCTGTTGATTCTGTACTGCATTGTCCTACCTTCTTCAATGTCATGGCCTACTGTAGTCCAGCCGTTGGAGGTCTTCTCTCCTGTAATCCAGCCATCACTTGGCCCAGTATCCTAATCTTCTCTTGCCTTCTTTTTGTTTCTCTCAAACTTGATTTATGAAATTGCTTTCTGCTTTCCTATACTTGGCATTTAACCAGGGTAATCTGTTTCTCTTTACTTTCTCAGCAATTGGAACTACTTTGGCTTCAAGTTTCATGTCCTGATTACATTACCTGTACCACAGTGTGCAAACAGCTACCCATCCCAAGCATTTTACTTCCATCACTCCAAGCTTTGTGACCTGTGGTGCCTTCATTGCCTAAATTTCTGTGCAGTGTAGAAACACAGTCGTACCAGTGTTCTGTACCCCTTAACACTGGTCGTACCAGTGTTCTGTACCCCTTAACACTGGTCATGCCAGAGTGTTCTGTACCCCTTAACACTGGTCATACCAGTGTTCTGTACCCCTTACTTTTCAGCTTTGTTGGCCTTCTTCTGTCTAACTCTGACATTATGCCACTTGAGTGCAGCACCTCTGATTCTAGATTTGACCTCCTCATTCAGATTTCATTCTCCTCAACCACACCTCCAAGATGCTTTAAGCTACAAATATAGTCCACTATTTTTTCAATCTCAATTTTCAGCTTCAATTCCTCTATTTGTTGCCATGAGCACTGTGAAATTTGTAGCATCCTATGTGCCTCCAGTTTTGCATTACAGTCACCTCTTTGCCAAAGCTCCTGTTAAGAGTTTGCTTACAGTACCACACCATCTGCATACAGCAACATTGCTCACCTCTACCCCATAAGACCTGTCACTAATGAGAAGGAGTGGGTTTAGAGTTTAACCCTAATGCACATAGACTCCCACTGGGTGCTGCTATGAAAGTGCAAGTACCGTTCTTACTTGTATCATTGGTTATTGTACATAAACCGCTCCCATTACACCACTGTTTGCACTACTTTGATTCACTGTAGGGCTGCCCAAACTAGCTTTCTTGGAATCATTTCAAATGCTTTTTCAAAGTCTAGGAATGCACTGTTGGACTCTTTCCTCATCTGCAACTTAGGCTCCGCTATCTGTCTCCCTGAAAACATTGCATTGATTACACTGCATCCTGACCTGAATCCTGATCATTATCTTCCATCGTACCTTCTCGTACTCTGCTTTCTCATTTATCAATCACCCTGTTCAATACTTTCATTCAGTATGACATCGGTAGTCTTGTACTGTCTACAGTTGTGGGTATCCCCTTTGTTCTTTTACACTGGAATACTTATTCTCCAATCATCTTGCATCCATTTCTCTCTGTCTCTCCATACCATGATAAGTGCTCTCAGAAGCCATTTCTCCACTGATGCACACAATGCCTTTATCGTACCTGCTGTGACTTTATCTGAGCCAGCCACCATTCCTGACTTCATTTCCCTTTGTGCACGTTATAATTCTTTTAGGGGGAACATGAGAAGATTTAGATGTCTTTTTGTTTGATTGACAACTATACAGTGGGGATTTCGCTGAAAGATCCTTCCAGCGAACATTACCTGTTGCCTTTTCTACACAGTTGTGTGACGGTGTAGATGGCATGTATAAGTTAAGGGGCTGGGGGGGGTTCATCCCCCATTTTGGAAAAAAAGCTTGCTGTGTTGTTCATTAGAAGTGCCTTTCACTGATAATATTTGAAGATGTTGTCTGACTGACAAATATCATTTGATGAGTAATTGTGAATTGCATTTAGGTTGGTACAAGCTCAGCTCTCAGACCCTACATTACAAGGCTTGAAGGAGGTAGCTAGGGAGGCAACTGATTCTCAAGGAAAAGGGGAGTCTGAATACTGGAACAAAGGGTTCCTGTATAGAGAGTGGACCCCTGAGGGAGGGTGAGAAGGTGAGGTAATACAGCAGTTGAAAGTGCCCAGAACCTACTCTCTGGCACTTCTAGCCATAGCACACGATATTCCCTTTGCAGGTCATAAGGGCATAAAGTATATCAAGAGACGTATTTTGCAGGACTTCTACTGGCCTGGGATTGTAAGGGATGTAACAGGGTACTACAGGACCTGTGTGCAGTGCCAAAAAGTAGGTAAGGCAGGAGATAAGGTCAAAGCTCCTTTGATGCCTTTGCCTATAATAGAGGAGCCATTTCAGAGGGTATTGATATTATGGGACCTCTGAGTACCCCAAGTTACACAAGCAAGAAGTATATCTTAGTGGTATTAGATTATGCTACTAGATAACCGGAGGCAGTGGATCTGTCTTCCATTGAGGTAGAGAAGGTGGGAAATGCTTTGCTAGAGATTTTCAGCAGATTCCCCAAGAGAAATACTGACTGACAGAGGTGCCAATTTCATGTCAGCCCTGTAGGCTTGTCTGTGGGAGTGCTGTAGGGTGAAGCACCTAAAGGCAACCCCCATCATCCCCAGACTATTGGTCTTGTGGAGAGGTTAAACTCTACACTAATGACCATGCTATAGGCATTTGCAGACCAGTTTAAAAGAGAGTGGGACAAATATTTGCCCCATCTGTTTGCTTACAGAGAGGTACCTCAAGAATCCACAAGTTTTTCACCCTTTGAGTTGCTGTTTGGGCATGTTTTGAGGGGACCTTTAGATTTGATTTGTAATGAGTTGGAGGCTGAGTGTAAATCCCACAATTAGTCTGTTGGGGCATATGTTCTCAACCTTAGGACAAGGCTTAGGGAACTCATGGGCTTGGCACAGGAGAACCTGGCAGGAGCCCAACAGCAGAAAAATGTCAGGAATACTTGAACCCAAAAGTATATTGTGGGACAGCAGGTGCAGCTGTTCATTTCTGTCAGACACAAATAAGCTGCAGCAGCTTTGGAGGGACCCTTTAAAGTGATAAGGAAGGTCAGTGATATTAACTACATGTTAGAACTGCTAGACATGAGGCAGCGGCACACATTGTACCATGTTAACATGGGGAGCCAGCCAGCAAAATCCCAAGTTACTATGGTGGAGCCTAGGGTTGCTGGCTTGCTCAATGTAGCCATAGATCTCTGTCAGACTCCTCCTGCCTCCTACTGCAAATACTAGCACAAAGGCCTCCCTGTCATGGTAAGGTTTCATTGTGTTAAAGTGGTACAATTTGTGCCACTAACTCCTGCCTAGCAGTTCTACCATGCAGTTAACATCACTGGCTTTTGTTACTACTTTGAAGGGTCCCTTCCAAGCTGCCTGCAGCTTATTTTGTCTGACCAGCATGAGAACCATCACCTGCTGTCCCTCAGCTTACTCTCAGGCTTGAGCATTCCTGTCATACCAGACTTTATTTGCTGTTGGGCTCCTATCAGGTTCTCCTGTGCCAAGCCCATGAGCTCCCTAAGCCTTATTCTGAGGCGTAGGATATATACCATGACAGACTCCTTGTGGGATTCACACTTACTCTCCCACTCATCACAAATCAAATCTAAAGGCCCCCTCACCCTATGCCCATATAACAACTCAAAGGGTAATAAAAAATGGATTTCTGGGTACCTTTCTGTATTCAAACAGCAGAGTGGGCAAATATTTGTCCCACTCTCTCCTAAACTGGTCTGAAAATTCCTATAGCATGGTCTTTAGTGTAGAGTATAACCTCTCCACAAGACCATTAGTTTGGGGATGGTAGGGAGTGGTTTTTAGGTGCTTCACTCCACAGCTCTCCCACAGACAAGCCAGCCAGTCTGACATGAAATTGACACCTCTGTCAGATAGTATTTCTCTCGGGAAGCCTACCCCACTGAACATCTTTAACAATGTATTCGCCACCTTTTCTGCCTCAATGGAGGACAGAGCCACCACCTCAGTGCATCTAATAGCATAATCTACCACTAGCATATACTTCTTTCCTGTGGAACTTGGGATACTCAGAGCCCCCACAATATCCATAGCTACCCTCTAAAATAGCTCCTCAATCACAGGCAAAGGCATCAAAGGATCCTTGACCTTGTCTCCTGCCTTGCCTACTTTTTGGCACTGCTCACAGGTTCTGCAGTACCCTGTTAAATCACTTTCAATCCCAGGCCAGTGCAAGTTCTGCATAATACATCTCTTGGTATGCTTTATGCCCATATGACCTGCAAAAGGAATGTCATGGGCTACAGCTAGAAGTGCCTAATGGCAGGCTCTAGGCACTACCAACTGCTGTATTATCTCACCCTCTAGCCTTCCCTCAGGGGTCCATGGTCTACACAGTAGCCTTTTCTTCCAGTATACAGACTCCTCTTTTCCTTGAGAATCAGTTGCCTCCCTAGTTACCTCCCTCACACCTCTCATTGTAGGGTCCGAGAGCTGAGCCTGTATAAAATCTATCTTTGTAAGTCTTCCCATCTGCCCTTCCACAGGAAGTCTGGTATCCTCTGACTGGGATGTCTCAATGTCAGCCTGGGTACTACCACTTACCTCTGCTCTTGCAGTCACTCTGTCCAAGGGAACATCAGTACCTACCAGCAGCTGTGGATCACCTTCAGGTTCACTGCTACAGGGTAGCTCCCTCCCTGAAATAGTCACCTCACCAGGCTGGGTGTCAGGTGTGAGGTCTGTCTTGGTCTCCCACAGGCTACCAGACCCACATGCCTGTCTCCAAGCCTGATTACATGTAACTGCATGCACACAAGGTACTGCATTATCAAAATCCTTCCCTATCAAGACATCTGCAGGGATATCCCCAAATACATCTACTTGTTTGCTTCCTTTTCCACCCTCCAAGTCAAGGTGAACCCAGGCAAAGGCATTTGAAATGAGCTCCCTCCTAAAGCTCTGACTGGAGTGGACTGCCCAAGCAAGTACTACTCCTCTTTAACCACTGCTGGCTTCGCAATGGTTATGTCAGAGGCTGTGTCTCTCTTAGCAGTGGCCTGTTTTCCATCTACTAAGATCAGATATAAACTCTGGTGATAGTTTGTTTCACCTGTTGTCTCCAGACAACTTACCACTGACATACTGCTCCCCCTCCTTTTGTTGCCCACCTTACCTCAGTGGACATCTATATGATACATGGCCCATTGGTTACATTTAAAATATCTGACCCTTGATTCTGGCCTTGAACCTGAACTAGTGGCTTCCCCTGTTGCTGGTGGACTCTGTTGGAGTGGTTTAGGCTGCCCACCATGGGTTCCCTAATATCCATGTGCAGCACTGGGTATCCCCTTCCTGTGCAGTGATGCCTTGCTTGTTTAGTAGAGATTCCCTTTTTCCCCAGCTCATCTGCAGAGTTACAGTCTCAGTCAGCCAACCAGATTCTCATAGATTCATAGGTGTTTACTAGGCTAACAACCACAAGGGCCTTTTTAAGCCTAGCCATGCATCCCAAATCTCTGACAAGTTCTGATACCCTTAGTAAGTGTAAGCAGGGGCCTGGGAGATGAACTATTTACAGGTTGCTTGTGCCCATTAGAGACATAGGTGTCAAACCAGGGATGAATTTCCTGTTCCTCATCCAATTTCTCAAGATGCACTTAAATTGAGTTAGGGAGGAACTCTGCTTCACATGGATAGGGAGCCTGTTCCATAGAGGAGGTAGTCTTTGGGATACATATCTGTCTCTCCAGCAGGTCCTATTTATGTCACAGGCAAGGTTTAAGTCTTTAGAACAGATAATTCTAGTGCTGTTTGTTTTGTGGATATGCAGGAGGTCCATCACAGTGGGATCTGACAATACCCTACATGCAAGACATAAATCTCCCCTCAAAATCCAGTAGGAGACAGAACACAGGGATAGGGCCTTGAAGTAGTCTGCATAGGATATTTTACTCATGTCTTCAGGCAAATTTCTAAGGGCTTGTTCCCTCACCCGAAGGTCTGCCAGCCCTTCAAAAGTGGTGACCCACTCACCTGCCTATGAAAATAAGTGCTTAACTCAGCAATATAATCACACAGGCTTTCATCTGCCTTGGGTCTATGCTCAACAAAATTTTTTTCTGTAAGCTTCAGGTGTTAACTTAAAACATTCTACTAAACAGAATTTAACTTTATCATAATTTAAACAATCAATATCAGACAATTTAGAAACAGCAGTTATAGCTTTACCATTGAGTAAGGGGGTCAGGAACCATACCCAGAGCTCTTGGTCAACATTATACTATTTATATACTCTTTCAAATATATGAAAAAACTATCAAAATTATCACCCTCTGTACACTGTGGAAGAAATTTACTGAACTTTATTGCTTCTGGGGTTCGGTTATTCCCTTCCCCATTACCTCTATGACCCTGGCAAAGAGTCAGCATCTCCTTCTCATGTTGACACTGTTTCTTATTTTCTTCAGCCTCTAAATGCTGCAATCTCTCTGCTGATTCTACTTCAATTTCCAAATGCTGCAGTCTCTCTGCTGATTCTAACTGCAAACATTTGGAATCCAGTTCAAGTCTCTTTAACTCCATATGTATTTTAAGTCCTCTGAGGAAAAGGTGAACTGTCCTGTTTCTGAGGGCTGAAAATTCCCATCACTGGACTAGTTACCCTCCTGGTTGCTGGTCTGAGCTGTGACTGAGGTTGAAATAATTTCCTGTTAAGTCATTTTGGCATACACCAGTCCTTTGGCTTCACACACCTTGGCCAACTGTTTTTTGTTAGCTTGCCATAATCCTTTGCTCACATCTTTGCCTGCTTCCCCACTGACTAAACTAAACTAACAAAAATAAATAAATAAATAAATAAATACAACTATTGTGAAATGAAACTCTGAATGTTTACCTTTTGGCTGCTGAAAGGACACACCTTTAGTGACAACTGCTTACAGGCTACAGAAGTTCAATTAATATCCACACCACTGCTGATTGATCTATGACGTCCCCACTCTGGGCCATTAATCAAGGAGCCTCAATCCTCACCACTGACACTGGAGAGCGACGTTCACTTTTAACAAAAATGGATGCACCCAGTATTTCCAGATGCAGCTCTCTGCACCAAAGACAATTTCCCTTAAAAGCACACAAAAAACACACTCAGCCTGGGGTCTTGGTTTCTCTCTCTGTCTCTCCCCAGGTCCCCATTAAGGCTCCCCACTGGCAGAGCTGTAGAGTTAAGTTCTCAGTAAAGTGTCCAAGTCAAGTACTCCAGCACCCTTTCTGTCAAACCAGTGCTTTGCGTCCCTGCTCCAAGTAGCTAACACAACACGCACTTTGAGATTTGATTTACACACACACACACACACACACACACACACACACACACACACACACACACACCTGGGAAAGGCTGGCACAGATTTACTAGCTATGCCCACTTCTGCCCAGATTACTCTAAGGCTCTTGCAAGGGTACCCAATTATACTGAGTGAAATTAATATTAATACAAATGGTAATGATGATGAAGCAGCCAGGCTTTCAGGAGTGGTCACAGTGTCACCAATAGATATAGGTACTCTCAAAGGTTAAAATGTTCTCTAAAAGACCAGCCACAATGAAACATTTAAATATATTTAATAATAAATAATAAAAGAACATGGAAATACTAAATATCTATTTAGAATAAACACAAGAGTTTCAATAACAGGAAATATTAAAATAGCACAGATGGACATATTCACACAGATACAGAAAAACAGTACTGAGCTAATCTCACTATATTTTCCTGACTGATCTAAGAATTGTTATTCCCTGGTTATTTACTAGAGCAAGCCAAGATGAAGTAGCTGAGAGATCCTTCTTTGTCAGGTTCCAGGAACAGACTGCTCTGAGACTTCAGCCTCACCCAGTATTAAACATTATTTTTAGTGATGGATTACAGAATGACATCATATACATCTGGTCATTTGACTTCTGGTTCCCATGCATCCTCCCTTGGATAGAAGCTGTCAGGATTTAGCACCTATGTGCCAATAATACACACACAGAGCCTTGCTAAGATCTGCTGCAGTTCCTGGAAGTCATAAAACAATTTCAAACTTCCACTCTTCCAGAGTAGCAATTAGTTCATCTCAAAGACAATGCAGGAAGCTTCCTAGTACATACTTTTTGTTTCTGGCAGCATTGAGAACTCCTGCAGCTGCTGTATCCAGTTCCTTATACAAAAGCACAATTTCCACATCATCATGTTGTAGTTGTACTTTTCCAGAGAATAAACTGACACTTTGATGTACATGTTGATACTTTGATGTACATGTTGATACTCCTGTTAGAACAATTTACACCATCTCAGATTTTATGAGATTTTAGGGCTCCAGCAGGCTTATCAAAACCTGGGACCCCCAACAGGATAATAGGTTCAGACAACCACACAGACTGACTGGAGTCAGCATACAAAGAGTAGGATTAATGGAGTCAAAGACCCCACCCCACCCCCACCAAAAAAAAGCTTCAAAGTAATTTCAGGAGTTTCAAAGTCAGACAGTTCTAATCAAGATTTAATGGTATCAAGTGCCCTCCAGTATGATTAACAGAGCAGAGTATCAGCAAAACCAGCAATA
>NC_056732.1:41073496-41150891 GCF_019279795.1 Protopterus annectens
TGTTATTCTTGGTTACATTATATGAGTGCTCTTAAACAAAATTTTTAGGGCTCTTTCAGTCATTCTAATGTAGAAAGAAGCACAGTAATTACACATTTTGATGTATATAACCCCTTTACTATTACAGTTGTAGTGTTTGTCAGCATGTATATATCTTCCCCTAGACTGCAAGCTGAAGCTACCCGCCTTTACAAAATATGGGCACTGTTTGCATTTCCCACATTTATTAGAACCCTTCCTTGCATTAGGGTGTCCCCAAAAGTATATTTTGTTTCATATATTTTTTTTATGATCTTCCTTTTTTATATATAATGTTAGGGGGTTCATTGAACACATTTTAATGGTGCTGGCAATTGTTTAAACATATTCCAGTATTTAAATATCACTTCCTTGTTCACATTTGTATCCTGGTTGAAGTCTATACATAGAGCTCTTTTATAATTCCTCCCATCTTTATGTTCTGACTGGGTGGGGCATTAACTGCTGTAGACTTATTCTGAGTACTACTGTTATTAATTATTGGTTTATATTTATTTCCCCAGCCTTTATTCTGAGTACTACTGTTATTAATTATTGGTTTATATGTATTGCCCCAGCCTTTATTCTGAGTACTACTGTCATTAATTATTGTTTTATATTTATTGCCCCAGCCTTTATTCTAGGTACTACTGTCATTAATTATTAGTTTATATTTATTGCCCCTGCCTTTATTCTGAGTACTACTGTCATTAATTATTGGTTTATATGTATTGCCCCATCCTTTATTCTGAGTACTACTGTCATTAATTATTGGTATATATTTATTGCCCCAACCTTTATTCTGAGTACTACTGTCATTAATTATTGGTATATATTTATTGCCCCACACTTTATTCTGTGTACTACTGTCATTAATTATTGGTATATATTTATTGCCCCAGACTTTATTTTGAGTACTACTGTCATTAATTATTGGTATATATTTATCGCCCCAGCCTTTATTCTGAGTACTACTGTCATTAATTATTGGTATATATTTATCGCCCCAGCCTTTATTCTGAGTACTACTGTCATTAATTATTGGTTTATATTTATTGCCCCAGCCTTTATTCTGAGTACTTCTGTTATTAATTATTGGTTTATATTTATTGACCCAGCCTTAATTCTGAGTACTACTGGCATTAATTATTGGCTTATATTTAGTGCCACAGCCTTTATTCTGAGTACTACTGTCATTAATTATTGGTTTATATTTATTGCCCCTGCCTTTATTCTGAGTACTACTGTCATTAATTATTGGTTTATATTTATTGCCCCAGCCTTTATTCTAGGTACTACTGTCATTAATTATTAGTTTATATTTATTGCCCCTGCCTTTATTCTGAGTACTACTGTCATTAATTATTGGTTTATATGTATTGCCCCATCCTTTATTCTGAGTACTACTGTCATTAATTATTGGTATATATTTATTGCCCCAACCTTTATTCTGAGTACTACTGTCATTAATTATTGGTATATATTTATTGCCCCAGACTTTATTCTGTGTACTACTGTCATTAATTATTGGTATATATTTATTGCCCCAGACTTTATTTTGAGTACTACTGCCATTAATTATTGGTATATATTTATCGCTCCAGCCTTTATTCTGAGTACTACTGTCATTAATTATTGGTATATATTTATTGCCCCAGACTTTATTCTGAGTACTATTGTCATTAATTATTGCTATATATTTATTGCCCCAGACTTTATTCTGAGTACTACTGTTATTAATTATTGGTTTATATTTATTGCCCCAGCCTTTATTTTGAGTACTATAGTCATTAATTATTGGTATATATGTATTGCCCCAGCCTTTATTCTGAGTACTACTGTCATTAATTATTGGTTTATATTTATTGCCCCTGCCTTTATTCTGAGTACTACTGTCATTAATTATTGGTTTATATTTACACACACACACACACACACACACACACACACACACACACACAGACACACACACACGGAGCGATCAAGCAATCCCAACAAAGGAACAAAAATAGGGATGGATTTTAAATATTGGTCTTATAAACTTAGTCCTTTTATATTTAGTATAATAACTATATATAAAACTTTATACACTATGTTATCTTCAATTTAGGGGTCAAATAGGTTTTGTGGCTCCCGATAAATTTTATGTGGTGTGAGAGGGGCCAAAAATGGCTCTTCTTATAGTGAAGGTTGCAGATCCCTGGTCCAGGTGGATCAGTTCCCTTCCTTCATTAAAACATTTTAAATCACTCTCTTCCTTCATTTATAAAATTTAAATCAATGAATTAATCAATCAAGCAATGCTGCTTTTGTTAAATAAGTACTCTACACATGCAAGTATCTTTGGAAGGTCCTGCAGACAACACTAAGCCGCTCTTGGTACTAAGAAGCAAACTCCTTTTGGATCACAAAACCTAGTACCTCCTATTATAGTATCTGTTATTGTTTTTTATGCTTGCTAGTGTTTGCTTTCATACTGTGCAAGATTGACTATTCTATGGTTATTTCTTGTAACTGTATTTATCAGCAAGCATTCATAAACCCCATGTCAGCAAAAAAAGCGAAAGAAAATGCAGTATCTCTCTATCAGTCTTCAAATTAAGCATCATCTTTCTTCTGAAACAGAAAATGGAACCGAACACGGGACCAGATGGTTTATCCAACCAGCTTTTGGTTGAAAGTTCAGAAACAGTAAAAGACTACTGTGGGACTGTGACCCATACAAAAGGCATGAAGCTGTGGTTGCTAATAATACTGAACTAACCAGTAGTGTAATACATGATGGGAAATGCTGTCCACTCCATTGAAAGACGTATGTTTAAGATTACACTGCAGTACCACTCAGCTGTCCAGATTCTCGCAGACTTGTAACTACTATGGGAATAAGACAGTAGGGAAATGCCTTGGAATTTGCTGAGATGTCTCTTAGGCATCTTTAGGTCATGTAAGGCATGATGATCCTGTTATATAGGCTAGTGCAGCTTCCCCTAAGGGAGTGTGGACCAGTTTGGTCCAATTGACTTAAGGCAGCCCTCTCTCCTTCTATGGCATCATGAAAGACTAAACTCAAAGTACCCAACTACTTAAGGTATAAATACCTCACTACCTAAGCTCTAGTATAGGACACTATATCTTCATGTTAACTGTAGCAGCAGCAGGAATTAATTTTTTCAACTATGTTTTGCAGGTTGAGCACCTAACTTTGAAAATTAGCATATGATACTGTAGCATTGAAACCACTCCGCAAGTAAGAAGCTGTTCTTTTAAACGAGAAAGTTGGTTTTGATTACCCAGAATACATTGCTTTGTATGTAAATCAGTGCCAGATGTCTACCATGACATTTTTTGTAGGTGTGGCCATAGAGAAATATTGAATTTACAAAGAAATTAAAACATCAAAAATGCATTATAATCAACATTTTTCTTTTCAAAACGACTTGCAACTTTAATATCGGGAGTACAGCTTAAAATTAAATTAATTGTAAAACAGAAAGACTGGCGGTGCACTTTAAAAGTATGCAATATATCTTATACTATACTTTCCTTTGCTGTTGAAAGTACATTGCCTTCTGAAGTTATTGCCAAGAGTTATTAGTGAACCTGGCTTGGTATCATTTCAGGCAGAAATCCAAGGTACTTAAAAGATGAGCTTGCAGGCGTTACATATTTTGAGGTCTGGGCAATGACAGCACAAAGTTTTATGCTGTCTTGCTTGCTGTGTGATCATTCTAAACACTTGTGTACAACATTATACAACTATAACATTCCACAACCAAGCTTTATATGTTGACTGGAATTATTCAGGGGATGAGCACCTGGCACTTCCCTTTTCTAATCTATATTTGGCATTTCTCAGGAGGTGAATTTTCATGCGTCACATCATTACAGAGACTGAGCATAACTGGGATTACGACTACAAAATTATTTGTACGGGTTGTGTAGATCAGAGTGTGTGTTGTACCTTTAAGAGCCATTCCAGTCTGTGGGCACATGCTTAAGTACTGAGCACGTGCAAGCAAAACAGGTGCCATTTTGAGTGAGCAGCCGGAGTGAAGGCATGTATGTGTGTAGCAGTCAGTCAGATAGTTCATTTAGGTTTTATGTTCCAGTCATTGTTTGTCTGTCATAAACTACTTAAACGAACACTGACACCTCATAGTCTTATCTGAATACACAAGATGAGTAACATGATGTCAGAATGGGACCCAAAGTGAAACTTCTTCAAAACCATGAGGCACGCAGTTACAGTTGGAGGAATATACAGAAGTGAATTTTCTGAAGCTCAAACGACTCGCAAACAGGTCAGAAAGATAATTCCAGGTACTAAAACTTGTTTAAATGATTTTTTATGCAACGAAAATAAAATGAAGCATTCAAAACATTCAAAATTAATTTCTTATTAAATGAAATGTTCATAACTGCAGCATATTGATAAAAGCACTCACAATGCTTACAAAACTGCTTAAAATAATTTCAGAATCTCATAAAATGGGTAAAAAACAGGAAATGACCATTTTTTTCACGATGAGCTTCTTTTTCATATTAACTAAAGCTATTCGAAGTATCCAAAGTCAGCAAAGTGTTGGCAAGAGTATGCAGTATTACAGTAAAATTATTTCACAGAAAACAATTATTTTGAAGAGATTGCCATGCAGTTGAATATTTTTCAAGTACCTGTTGCATGTTTGAACATAGTTGCAAGGAGCAGGTTTACACTACTCTTTGCTGGCATGGCAGAAGGATTTCGCAGACCTGTTCCACTTGTGTTTGATAATAATGTTGCACAAAATTGGAGAGTGTTTGAGCAAGAGTATGATATTTTCCTACAGGCTGCTTTTTCTGGTAAAGACGCACGTACAAAAGCATTTATTCAGCTTAATATAGCTGGTTCAGAAGCCATTGAAAGGGAACATTCATTTGTGTATGCACCTGATGTGTATTCAGTGGAGGGGGAGAACCACCATATTGTGGTACCAGCTGAAACACAGTTAGACCCTGAGTGCTTAAAACATAAATTTAGAGAAATGTGCAACCCTCAATGACTATTACAATGGAAAGGCACATATTTTACACAAGAAATCAAAAGCCTGGAAAACTTTTGCAGCATATATAACTGACTTGAGGAAAAAGGTAAAAAAGTGCAGATTTGGTGATCTGACAGAAGCATTGATAAAAGACAGGCTTGTGTGTGGTATTAAAGATGATGCAGTGAGAACGATTTTGTGCTGAGACAGTGATTTAACTTTAAACAAGGCCATAGAGATTAGTCAGCTATATGAGCTCACAGAAATCACACAAATATGCATACAAATGAGAAAAGCATGCTTGCAGTGCCTTTCAGTGCCAATGTTGATAGTATGTAGCACAAAGTTAAAAGATGCAGGCCAGAGGGTATGGTCACTTCAGCAAAACCTAGAGCAGCTACAATGAAACCCTGGGCACACTCAGTAAAGCAGAGGGGGTGACTCAGCAAAACTTGTGACAAGCCCCATAGTCAACTGTCGTAATTGTGGAGGTAGCCATGAGCCCAAACGAGAGAAGTACTTAGGTTTTGGTCAGCAGTGCCACAGATGTAAAAAGTGGAATCATTTCAAAAGGCTCTGTAAATCTAAAGGCGCACATTCTTTTATTAAAAAAGAGCATTCAAAGAAGCAAGTTAGAAAGCTGCGACCCTACTTTTATGTTGATGGTGTGTCTGTGCTTGGTGAAACAGTCAACGCAGTAGATTTGTGGAGAAATAGTGAAGTATTTTGTAATGTTCTTATTAAAGGGAGACCTGCAGAGCTCAAAGATGATACTTGTTCAAAGTGCAAGGTTATGTCAGCAGAAATGTTTGCCAAAGTAAAAGATGGTGAGAAACTTGATCTGGCAAAGTGTGTGAAACTTGTTGCTTATGGTGGTGAAGAGATTCAAACCAAAGGCTCACTAGTGCTTTCATGTTATTCTGCTGGGAACAGCTATGACTTGCAATTTTACGTAGTCAAGAGATATGTGCAGTCATTATTAGGCCACAATGACAGTTTGAAAATGGGACTGCTTTCACTTAATAAAGAAGTCTACCATATAAGCATAAGCAACAATGAAAATTTCACACAAACTATTTTTCTGACTATGCTGATATTTTTAAAGACAAGTTAGGCAAACTCCCAGTTGCATACTCCATGAAGTTAGACCACTACACTAACCATAGGTGACTCAACAGTGACCCAATAGTGAGGCACACTGATGTCCCACTCACTAGATTGAATAAGGAGAAGGTAACAGTCAGCTGTCTATCAGGTGCCAGAACCCGACACATAATGCACGCACTCAGGTCATTCCACAGCAAGTACAAGTATGACTCTGTCATTGTCCATGTAGGTGTGAATGACCTGAGACGCACCTCCCTGGACTACATGAAAAGAGACATGGTGGAGTCTTGGATTATGTAGCCCAGGTAAGTATGACCCTAGCCCTGAGCAGCATCCTACCATCACCCAGAATGATACTGCAGTACAAGCAGAAAATGATTGACTTCAACAATTGACTAAGTTTCTGGTGTCATTCTGAGAGGATCCAGTATCTGTCTGCTTGGGATGACATGACTGACAGACCTTGATGCTTTGCCAGAGATGGCCTGCATCTGTCACCCCAAGGTTTCCAGGTACTGGCTATGGCTCTTGCCATCACTATTGTGCCTTTTTAGGTGGTGTTCCAAAGACCAAATTACCACTATAACAGTTATAAATAAATGCAATCTGAGGGTCATGCTGCTCAATGCTAGAAGTCTAAATCTCAAGATGCACTTACTCAAAGCACTCCTCAAAATGGAGAACATCAACATTTGTGCTTTAAGGGAGACCTGGTTTAAAGTGGCAGAAAGTACCCCTGCACTATCAGGTTATAACTCATTCGACACCTTTCGGCCCCAAAACATGGACTGATGCTCCAAAGGTGGTGGTGTCTCCATATTCATAAAGGACATGCACACCTCCAGACTAGTAGCCCAGCATAACACATCTGAAATACTTCAAGTACAACTAACATTGGGTAAGACAGCAATCCAGGTCATAGCCTGCTTTAGGTCCCCAGCCATGTCCCTAGACTCTCACTCCACATTCCTAAGCACCCTGGAATCTATCAAGGTCCAACCCAACACTCTCTTATTAGGAAACTTCAACTACCCCTTCATCAACTGGGAAAACTACTCAAACACCAATACACTGGCCGAACGCTTCATGGAATTCATCAATTCCAATACCCCAGACCAGCTCATTCTGACCCCCACTAGAGGAAGCAACATCCTTGACCTGGTTATTACTAAAACAGGCAACCTTTGCTCTACACCAATACTCAATCCCTCCCTGGTCAGATCCAACCATAAACTAATCACCATGGAAATTCACATCTCACCCACACTCCCCGCAAAGGTAACCACCTTGAAAAACTTCTCCAAAGCTGACTTTGGACTCCTAAAAATAGAGGTGGCTAACTTCAAGGCACCCATGCCAATGGAAAATAGCTGCATGACTGCCAAATCATACACCAATGCACTGTATGAACATGTACACAAATGCATGGAACTAGCCATACCCAACAGAACCAAGATGCTCTCCTTCAAAAAAAGGAAGCCAGTCTGGTGGCCCCTGCCATTAATAAACTCTACAACAGAAGGAAGAAACTGTTGCAGAAAAAGGGGAAGTCCTAAGACTGGAAAAACTCCCTAATTAGCCTCAACAAAAAGTTGAGATCCCTCATCAAATCCTTTGAAGCCGGCTATGAAGGCAGAATTGTGGCAGACACTAAAATCATCACAAAGCCTTCTATAGTTATATCAAGACCCTCCATGGCAATACCCAGATTTGCTCTGCGATACTGCACAATGGTACCTCCTATACTGAGCCAACAGATATTGCCAACATACTGGCCGACAGATTCAGTGCCAGTTTTACCCCTCTCCCCTCCCAAAGGAACAATGACAATACCGGAAGATGCCAGGCACCCAGCATTACTGCAGCACAGGGTAAAGCTGCATTGTCCAAGGCCAAGAATACAGCTTCCATGGGACCCGATAATATGCCTGGCTGTGTTCTGCATGAACTACAAAGTGAACTGGCACCATATCTGTGTGCCCTGTTCAGTCACAGCCTCACCTCAGACTTTGTCCCTAGTGAATGGCACACTGCTACAGTCATCCCTTTCCATAAAGGGGAGCGACTACAGACCCTGGGAATTATCGCCCCATTAGCCAGATGAGTCTGATATATAAAACTATGAAGCACATCCTCATGGACCTGATTAACAAAGATATAGGAAATCTCCAAACTCTAGACCCCACGCAATTTGGATTTGTGAAAGGGAGATCATGCCTGCTCAACCTGGTTGACTTCTCTGAGTCAGAAACTAGGGGTGTGGATGAAGGTAAGGCAGTGCATACAGCCTACCATGATCTGGCCAAGGCCTTTGATACCATTCCTCACTCTAGAATTATTGATGAACTCACCAAACTAGGCATCAACCCCTATATCACTAGGTGGGTTGCAAATTGGCTCACAGATAGAACACACAGTGTGAAAGTAGTGGACACCAAGTCAGACTGCCCACCAGTCACGAGTGGAGTCCCACAGTGATCAGTCCTGGGTCCTCTCCTATTCAGCATCTACTTCTCAGAAGTCCAGGCCAACACAAAGGGACTCTGGCTGACCAAGTTCGCAGATGACTGCAAGCTGGGAACCATTATTAACTCCTCAAGTGATGCAGACATCCTACAGAAAGACCTTACTCAGACCAATGATTGGTGTTTAAACCATGGCCTTAAGCTTAACGCCAAAAAATGCGTCATCATCCCCTCTGGTAAAAACTCAGTTCCCACTAATTACCACATTGATGGGAGCCCACTGAACACTGAAGGCGCTATAAGAGATCTGAGGACGTAGGTTGACAGCAACCTCTCCTTCAACCACCACATTGCTTCTGTGGTCAGAAAGTCCTTCTATGTGGCACATCTCATTACCAAGGATTTTGCACCCAGGGAGAAAGAGGTCATCGTCTTTCTCTACTCTTCCCTCATTAGACCAGTCATCGAGTATAATGCCCCATTTGGTACATACATCACTAGACACCTGCAACAGCTGGAGAGGCCACAGAAGTACCTCACAAAGAAGATCATAGGCATTAAACACATGTCCTACATGGACAGACTCAAAAGACTCTAGCTGTTCTCTGTCATATCGCCTACTCAGAGGTGATCTCTGCTTGACATACAAAGCCATGTCTGACCCATCTCTGTTAGAAATGCTACATCTAAAGAAATCACAATCCCTCCACATCACACACTCCAGAGACCTCAACCTCATTACCACAATCAACAGAACATGCTGGAGGGACAGGTTCCTCACCCAGAGACTGCCCATGCTCTGGACTAGACTTCCCATACATGTCAAGCAGAGCACCTCTCTGACCCTCTTCAAGAGAAATCTTGATGAGTGGATGGGTAATAGAAAGTTCACCCTGGGGATCACTCCAGTGGCTCTACTTGATAGAGCCATTGTGAAATAACGTCAGGCAGCATGATGCCAGGGCACTTCTATGGGCTAGGCTTGTAAAGGCTCCAGGACCATTAGCCTAGTACACACCTATGACCCTATGAATGAGGTAAGCCCAGTTATTAGACCAGCATGGAAAGTTCCAGTAGCTTTGCAAGGCAGAGTCAAAGCTGAAATAGACAGAATGGTGTGCCTAAGAGTAATTTGTCCAGTAGAAGAACCAACTGAATGGGTATCCTCCATGGTAGTAGCTCATAAGAAAAGCTCAGATGATATTAGAATATGTATTGATCCAACAGATTTGAACAAAGCACTAAAACAACCTCATTATCCAATGCATATAGTTGAAGACATTGCTACCCTTATGCCAAATGCCACTGTTTTTTCAGTTTTAGATGCAAAAAGTTCATTTTGGCAAATTTTGCTTGATCGAAAGTCTTCATTGCGAACCACTTTCAGTACACCATTTGGAAGACACAGATTTTTGACAATGCCATTTGGGAAAATTTCTGCCAGTGAAGTCCTTCAATGTGCGATGGAACACATTTTTTCTGGCTATCCTTGTGCTATAATAGTAGGTGATATTCTTGTAGGTGGCAAATGGTGAAGTCGAACATGATAGAAACTTCAGGAAAGTTCTGGAATATGCTTGTGAAGAGAATCTTAAACTGAATCTTCAAAAATGTAAATTTGGGCTACGAGAAGTTACTTATGTGGGTCATTTGTTTACCATTTCAGGCTTACGACCAAATCCTTCCAAGCAAACTGCAATTCTTGAGATGCCAGCTGCAGACAATGTCATAGCCTTACAACATTTTCTTGGCATGGTCAACTATTTGGGCAAGTTCATTCCAGATCTGAGTGATGTTTCAGCACTGTTAAGAGAGCTGACATGCAAAGATGTAACCTGGTCCTGGTTGGAACAACACCAAAGAGCATTCAATGTCCCGAAACAGAAACTTGCCAGTCCACCCACTTTAAGATATTATGATGTTCACAAACCAGTAACTCTTTCTTGTGATGCTTCAAAGTTTTGTCTTGGGGCAGTCATTCTTCAAGAGGGCAGACCAGTAGCCTATGCATACAGAACCCTTATCCAGACTGAGATGCATTATGCGCAAATAGAAAAAGAGCTTTTGTCATTTGTGTTTGCATGATCAAAGTTCCATGATTATATTTTTGGCCGACCTATTCAAATCGAAACTGACCACCAACCTTTGGTCACTATTTTGAAAAAGCCAATGCACACAGCTCCTGTGAGATTGCAACACATGATGTTAAAGTTGGAAAAGTACAATTTCAATCTTGTTTACACAAAATGAAACTTCTTTATCTTACTGATACTTTATCTAGATCACCCAGAAAAACACTGAACAGCATGAAAATGAGAAACCTGATTTTGAAGTCATGGAAGTGAAAAATGTTTCTTCCGCAGTCTTGATGAGCTTAGAACTCAGTCATCTTCAAATCGAGTTCTCCAAAAGCTCAACCACTTTATCAGTCAAGGATGGCCATCAAAGCAATCTTGTTTACCACTAGATGTGCGGCAGTATTTTCCTTACAGAGATGAGATTTTGATGGAAGACGGTATCATCATGAAAGGTCCAAAAGTGATTGTTCCAGAATCTTGCAACAAGAGTATATTAAAATTTTGCATTATGGCCACTCAGGAACTGATTCTACCAAAAGAAGGACGAGAGGACTGGTATTTTGGCCTTCTATGTCAAAAGATATTGAAAAGGAACTCTCAGTTTGTTCTGTTTGTAATAGTACTAAACCGCATCAACAAAAAGAACTTCAGCTAAACCAGATCTCTAAACTACCTTGGTCGACAGTTGCTACAGATATTTTTGAGTGGAATGTTCAACATTACTTGTTGTTAGTAGACTCTTATTCACATTTGTTTGAGATTGACCTACTTCCTAACCTAACGTCCAGTACTGTCATTATGAAACTGAAGAGACATTTTTCTGTCCATTGTAGTCTGCACAAAGTAATTTCTGACAATCCTGCACAGTTTACAAGTCAGCAGTTGAAAAGATTTGCTGAAACATGGGACTTTGTTCCTGTAACTACTTGTCCTGAATACCCACAATCTAATGGCTTGGCTGAATGTGCAGTTCAAAATACAAAACAGCTGTTGGAGAGATCCAAACGAGCCAGTACTGATGTTTTTCTTAATCTGCTTAATCTCAGAAACATTCCTTGTGACAATTTACTTATTTTACCTGCTCAGAGACATGAGTTGAGACAAACCAGTAAAAATGTGTTGATTACAAGTAATAAAAACAACAAAGCATTAAAAGCTCAACTCCTAAAGAAGCATTTGTCCCAAAGGCCCTGTTATGACAAAACCAGTAAATGTCTGAATCCATTAAAAGAAGAAGAGATAGTGAGGATCCAGACAGCACAAGGATTTGACCGAATAGGACTTATGAAACATTTGTGTGAGGAAACAAGATCATGCATCATTGAGTCACAAGGGATGGAATTCATGTGGAATCAGAAACATTTACTACCAGTGTCTGAGCCAGTGTTACAACATCTTGCCTGTAATGGAGACTGTAATTGTCAGAGTGATTTGTCCAATGTTCCTGTTCCAGAGAACATTTCATCATCTGTTCCTGAAAGTATCTCTGAAAATCCTGGAGCAAAACATTTGCCAGTGACTGTCCCTGTTGTTAAACCCAGTTCTGATTATTACATTATGAGGTCAGGTCGTATCTCAAGACCTAGTCTCAGATACACAGTAACCTGGACATGATTGTTATTGTTTGTTCATGTCTGTATAATTTGCATGCTCATCTAATTGTCATTTTTATTCACATGACAGATCAGTCAAATAGGGAGGATGTAGATCAGAGTGTGTGTTGTACCTTTAAGAGCCATTACAGTCAGTGGGCATGTGCATATAAGTACTGAGCACGTGCAAGCAAGAGTGCCATTTTGATTGAGCAGCTGGAGTGAAAACATGTATGTGTGTAGCAGTCAGTCAGTTAGTTAGTTCATTTAGGTTTTATGTTCCAGTCATCCATCATGATGTGTTTGTGTGCAAAAACAACTTGAACGAACACTGAAGGCTCATCATCTTATATGAATACACAAGACGAGCGACAGGTTGTACAACTTATACCTTATAAACTAGTTATGATTAAATGTTATCATCTGTGTGATATAATGTTAGTTTCAGCACTGATATCCTTCAATAACAGAGTTAAACCAAATAGCATCTGCAGTTCTGCACCAGCACATTACATAGGCAGGGAAGTGTGTCATGTGACTTTTAGCTTTCGGGTCTTAGCACTGCCTAAATGTGTGGTGTTTTTGTAACATATTTCAGCATTTTTATATGTGCATTACAAAGTCATGCAGACTACATTGTACAGATCTGCAGAGTCTGAAAGATCAGATTATGCAGAGATGATACAGCCTCACCTTTACTATTAGGACTTAAAGTACAACTAACATGCGAACAGTTTTCTCTACCTCACTAAGCAGTACCGGCATCAAATTAATACGGCTTCAGCTTTCCACCCAGTTCATCTAAACAAATTAAGTGGAAGAGGGCAGGTGTCAAGCTGGACTACATGGAATGAGTTCTTTCAGGTTAGGGGAGCCAGGTCATGTAGGGCTAATTGAGCAAACGTCAGAAATTTGATGATGAAAATCCAGTTTGTAGTGCATGCAGACTCCACAGAACTAGGATGATGTGCTGGTAACAGGATGTGCCTGTTAGTAGTTGGGTAGTTGGGTTCTGTCTCCTGGACTCAACGACGGCATTAATTTTAGTTGTTATTTGAGACTACTTTCTTATATTATTTAAAAAATTATTTTATTTGCATGTATTTGTATTTGTTTTTACGACATGAATTGGCATGTTTATTTAAACTGTTTGATCTATTCAAGCAATTTGTTTTTTTCCATTTAGGCATGTGACTTACTTTAAAGTATAAAAGGCTGCTTGTGAGTTTTCTAATTTGTTCTGAAGAAGTCAGCTGATTGGACTGACGAACGCGCTTAACTTGTGTTTTGGTTTAATAAACAATTGGTTCGTTTGGATTTTCAAGTCTGTGGATTCTTTTTTGGAGTTATTGTCTGGTTCCTGGCTTTATACTGTTTGTGGTCTTTGGATCCTTTGATGAGTTCTTCCCTTCGGACCTTTACTTTGGGGGTAGATCCAGCTGATAATGTTGGTCTTTTGACCCAACTTTTACAAGACATGCTTAAGGATATTCCTTCAGCACAAGGAACACCTTTACCATCTACATCCTGTGATGCAAGCAGTATTCCACCTGGGCAGCCTTATCCTACTGTACAGGCAAGTGGTAACATTGTTACTAGGAATGTTAACACCAACGTGACCAACTTGTTTAATGACTGGTTTTCCAAAGAATTTTCGTTTGATTCTACCACTCACAATGTTTCTAATAGAGGAACTTTTCAGCATTCGCTAAAATTGTTTGACAACAAGCTGTCTAAGTGCAGAAAGCTGCAAATTGAGAATGCTTACTTTTGTGAGTGTTTAAAGAAAAAATTGGTCCCTAAGGGACTAAGGCATTGGAAGTTTCCTACGGGGTTAGTAATTGATTCTCCCCTTCACTGTGAGTTACTTGCCTTGTTTGATAGACAAGGACTTGAACTTTTGGAGCTACTAGTTAAACACAACCAAAAAAGTATAGATTTGCTACCTTCTGAACTAATTGAACTAGATAAAGTGCTTTGCGATGATTTACTTTTTGAACATTCTCTAGCTTCATACAAAAGTATACTTGATCGGGTGGATAGCCAAGCTTATGAAATCAAAGCCCGTAAAGCTAAAAAGTTGGATAGGGACACCAGAGCATATTCTATGGGTGTTGCCTATCCAAAACCTTATAAACAAAACTTCAATCGAGACCGTGAAAATGATCTGCTAAATGGTAGCGACTCTACTGGAGGTGGAGCAGAAGAGCAGCCATCCAACCAAGTCCCTTTAGGGCATACACCTGTGAGGAGATCGGAGAGAATACGCAATCAGGTGAGGAATGTATACTACGGCCCACAGAGGAACTTTTCCAATACGAGGTACCAACAGAACTTTTACCACCAGAATTCAGGGAGATCGCGAACAGGTGGAATTAAATGATAACTTTCATTCAACGGCCATGGTGCCTTATGAACTGGTGAATTTACAAAATTCTCCTGACTTGGCTGATACATTTTACCAAAGTAACTCAGTATCACATGTTACTACTAATGAAAGAGGTGACTTTTCTGTTTATAATTTTTCGTTGCATGAATTTGACCACAATTTAGATAATTTGTTAGCAAAAGGCTTTAATTTTGTGCCTTCCAAACACTCTAATTTGATTGAACTATTACTGGACTTAAAGGTTTTTGTTAGAAAGTTGAATTTCCAAATACTATTTGATTCTTTGTTGTCTATTGAAACTAGTACTTGTTTAAAAAAGAAAAGCATTTTCAATCCGCCACTAGTTAATTCACTGGTTGTTTTCGAAAAACTGTGAGTTTGACTTTAGAGACATGTTTTCTAGACATGAAAAGGTGAATGCTAACTAAAGAAATCTGAAACCAGTAGTCAAGGCAATCAAAAAATAGCGTACCACACTTTATTCAACGCTTTCGTCAAAGTGACTTCATCAGAATACAAAATTATTTACTAATGATAATGCTTAAATAACCACATCAATCAAATAATTAATTAACAATAATCACATGGTTGAAACTACTTTATTTTTAAAAAAATAATATATAAAATCTAAACATGTAAAAAGACAATTTATTAAAAACTTAACATAATTAAACCTAATTAAAATAAGAAATAAAATCCATTTTTTTTATTTAATTTTAATTTTCTATCTTTCAAAAAACACTTTATGTTAATAGCCTCATTAAGGCCAGGTTTCTTGTCAGAATAGAGCTTAATTTGCCAAATAGTCTCTCTTTGTTGAAGATAATTTTTAAAATCACCACCCCTAAGGTCTTTTTTACCAACTTCAAGAATAGAAAAGAAAAAAATTCTTAAAATTCATACAATCTATAGAATGTCTATACAGAGCGTTCCTAGAATCCTTAGTCTTGATACTGTATATATGTTCCCTCATTCATTCTCTTAAAGTACGAGTGGTCATACCGACGTAAAACGCCGGGAAACCACTACATAAACTGATATATACTACCCCTCTGGACCTTTTTGACCAAGAACAAATTTATGTGGATTTATTTGACTTTCTTTCTGTAACATTTCCTAGGGTGCCGAGCATTTTTGGCATTCCTAAGATTCATAAGGATCAGTTTAACCCACCCTTTAGACCCATTGTTAGTGCAGCTGGTTCAAAAATACATTTTATAGGTAAATACATAGATGTTATACTTAAAAATGTTCTAAAATCTGAGGAACACATCTACGTTGATTCTTGGCATTTTCTTGAAAAACTTAATGGGTTGAACTTTGACACTAATAGTTCTTTCTTAACTGTTGATGTTGTTAACTTGTTTAACGTCATTCCTCATCAGTTAGTTTTGAAATGGTTTGAAGAATTTCTTTACGATTGTCACAAGTTTAACAACAACGAGGTATCAGTACTGGTTATCCTTATGGAGATGGTACTAAAGTACAATTTTGTGAATTTTGAAGACCAATTTTTTTATTCAAAAAAGCGGAGTTGCTATGGGGGCTGCTTGTGCCCCCATTTTTGCTAACATTATTATGTTAATGTGACAGAGAAAGTTTTTACTTAATTCCCTTTTTCAACAAATGTAAACTTTACTTCCATTATATAGACAACTTGTTTTTTGTTTGGAATGGGGACTTCAGTGATGTACAAGAATTTATTTCCTACATTAATGGGACAACTGAATTTTTGCGTTTCACTTATGCCTATAGAACAGATGAAATTAATTACTTAGATGTTACCATAAGGAAGAACACTAATTTAGGTGGTTTTGTTAGTGACCTCTATAGAAAAACAACTTATTGTAACCATTTGTTACACTATGAGAGTTATCACCCAGAATACGTTAAATGGTGAGTTATAAAAGGTCAATATGTCAGGATTTCACGGATGGTTAGTTTGGATGTAGATTACCAACTACAGTGTGCTACCTTAAGGGACATGTTTCTGGCTAGGGGGTACCCACCTGTTTTAATTGATCAAGTACACAAAGATGTCCAACAGTTACGACAGAATGGTAGGTTTAAACCACTACTTAAAAAAGAGGATAGTGTAAATATTCTTCCAGTGGAACAACCCAGTTTAAACACGGATAGTAACAAGTATGCGTGTTCATTTTTTACTAAATTTTCTCTTGATTACCAGTATATTTCTGATATACTGAAGAAAAACTGGCATGTTTTCCATGGACAAGGCAATATTTTAGATAAATTGGGTTTTGAACCCCGTATTGTTTTTAAAAGGGGCTCTACTATCAAAGACCTG
The DNA here is from genome assembly GCF_019279795.1 of Protopterus annectens. Classification (NCBI taxonomy): domain Eukaryota; kingdom Metazoa; phylum Chordata; order Ceratodontiformes; family Protopteridae; genus Protopterus; species Protopterus annectens. The sequence continues at coordinate 41,090,478 of NC_056732.1, forward strand.
TTGGAAAAAGAAACACAAAATTCCTGCCTTAAAGGGTATAAGGGTACTAGGAAGTGTGGTTTTTGTACACAATGCAATTTCATTCTTTCTACAAACATAATAAGAATCAAGAACACCGTAATTAAAGTCAAAGGGAGTTTTTCTTGTTATACTAAAGGTGTGGTTTATGCAGCCCTAGGCACCAAATGCAGTGGGTTCTTCATCGGTAAAACCAAAAGACACTTTAAAGAAAGGATTTATGAGCATTGTAGGGAAATAAGAATGGGGAACACTACTAATGCCCTTTGCAAACATTCTCTTGAATTCCCTGGGCATGATTTTAGATTTGTTGTGATAGAACAGGTTTTAGAGGATCCTAGGGGTGGACCGTGGAATGACCGTCTTGAGTTCAGGGAGTTGTGCTGGCAACTAAAATTGGATGCACTCAACTTTCCTGGACTCAACGACGGCATTAATTTTAGTTGTTATTTGAGACTACTTTCTTATATTATTTAAAATTATTTTATTTGCATGTATTTGTATTTGTTTTTATGACATGAATTGGCATGTTTATTTAAACTGTCTGATCTATTTAAGCAATTTGTTTTTTTCCATTTAGGCATGTGACTTACTTTAAAGTATAAAAGGCTGCTTGTGAGTTTTTTAATTTGTTCTGAAGAAGTCAGCTGATTGGACTGACGAAAGTGCTTAACTTGTGTTTTGGTTTAATAAACAATTGGTCTGTTTGGATTTTCGATTCTGTGGATTCTTTTTTGTAGTTGGGTTCTGTACCAGCTGAAAGCAAAACTCTGTGTTAGGAAGCTGTTGGTGAAGGTACTTGTGGCAATCAAGTCATGAGAAGACTGAAGCATAAGCAATCTTATCGAGGTTCTCAGATGGAAATAGGAAGAAGCCAACCATTATATTTAGGATATAGACCATACTACGGTACCTCTCAACTGTCTAGAATTTCACAGAATATCTGGATTTTTGCCTTATATTTTTTGTCTGTTCCCCACAAAATTTGTGGTTTTCTAGCAAATCACTGAGGATTGAAGTCACTAAATAATGACATACATTTGAGTTTCAGACTTCATACCCTTCAGAAAATGCATGCAAACACAAATCATACTATTCTAGCAGCTTTCTAAGCTTATAAGAGCAATATTTAAAATCTGTCCCTATTTTTGGGCCTTTGTCCCCAACTTTATTTTAGGCATTGTCCAGGATTCTTGCCCTAAGAGGTTGAGAGCTATTATCTTCATGAGTTAAAGAAAGCAACTAAATACTTTACTTCCAGCTGCAGCTCACTTCCCATATAACCACATCATTGGGCCACTGCACAACTCACTTCCCATGTAACCACATCATTGGTCCACTGCACAGTTCACTTCCCAAATAACCACATCATTGGTCCACTGCACAGTTCACTTCCCACGTAACCACATCATTGGTCCACTGCCTTTTTTGTTCATTTTTTTATTGATCATAACAAATACTTTGCTAAACACACTGGCTTGGACTTTTTTATTCCTTTAAGACAACAGATAGTTTTAAATGGGATTTTATGTCATTTTAACTGTTTATATGCCTCCATGTCATACAAAAAGCTGTCCAGTGGGTGCTTTGGGACCAATTCTTGTATGATAGGGATATACAGCTAGAGATTAAGGTATATAGCAAGCATTATGACCATCAGAACAAAGGATGTAGTCATGGCGTACAACAGGTAATTGTTCAAAGAACCTTTGCGCCCACTCACCGGAGCTGGCAGAAGTAAGGTAGGTAAAATAACCAGAGTGTGTGTTCAATTATCATGCAAAGAAGGTACAGAAAAGCAGTGAGTATCCATAACACACATCTACATGACCAAACGTTATGATGCTAGGAAAGAAGGGAAGGCAAATTGGCAGTATGGGGAAGGAATTTTCCACATAGCAGTAAATGTTTGAACCAGCATACCTACATTGTAGGCACATGCAAAATTTCAGGAATGCAAGAAATGGACGTAAAAAATATAAAAATAAAAATAAAGAAAAGAAAGGGGAAAGGGAACAAGACAAATCATCTAGCACCTATAATGTAGTTTCCATTTTTTTGCTGGTCCTGTGAAGGGTTTTGGGACACATCCAGATATATTTATACTGTTAACAGATGACACACTAGGTTCCATGACAAGGAAGTTCTGGGACACATGTGGATATATGTATGCTATTAACAGATGATGGCCTGTCTTCCATGACAGGAAAGTTCTGGGACACATAAGGATATATGTATGCTACGCTATTAACAAACCACGGCCTAGGTTCCATGACAGGAAAGTTCTTGGACAAATTCAGATACAGTAGAGAGTTGATTATCCAAACGTTAATTATCCAAAACATCAATTATCTGAACTTAGCCTTCCAAGGTTTTCAAGTAGGAAAAATCATAAAGTCCGAATAATTCGGATAATCCACAAATACCACAAAATAACAGCATACAGGAAAAAAGTCGTCCTCAGCATTAATGTTGAAAAACCACCAGCTTTAATGTTGAAATCCAGTAAACAAAATCCCAAAGGATAAGCGCTTTTGTCCCAATAAAATTAAGGAACTTCATCAGTTAATTCCATAAAAATGAATTCTGGTTTAAATAACCTAAATAAGAATGTAAAAAGTGCGTTAAAACACAAAATTTAACTACAACCAATCAGATTGCACAAACAGCACACACCCCCTTTTAGAAATGAAGCTTGAAACTCAATGCCCTAAAATATAACATTTCAAGCCTAAATGTTCATCATTTTTATTTAAAACTACAAGAAACATTTAAAAGATACTTTTGAATGCACATATAAAAAATGACTGAAAAATTAAACATTTCTTTACTAGATTTGATAGGTTGAACATGTTTAAGCATTTGCTGAACATAAATGGAATTGCTCTGTTCCTAATAATGTGTAAAAAAATGTATAATTTTTCAGACTTTTTTTATATGTGCATTCAAAAGTAACTTTTAAATGTTTCTTGTAGTTTTAAACAAAAATTAACATTTAGGCTTGAAATGTTACATTTTAGGGCATTGGGTTTCTATCTTCGTTTCTAAAAGGGTTTATATTAAATCAGCGAATGCTTAAAATAGTGAACGCTGATTTATCGACCCTTTAAAAGTGAAAGCTTAAAATCCCAAAGACACGGAACATCGATTTTTTTTCCCAGGGAAAAAAAAAAGTTCAAAACACTAAATAAAGTGAGGGGCTTTGCCCCCACACCCCCCTACTTAAATATACCAACTCTGAGATCGCACCACAGTGGAGTAAATGGCAAAGTCCCAAAAATGTCCCAGTGATTTTTTCCCAGGGAAAAAAAATCATTGTTCCATGTCTTTGGGATTTTAAGTTTTCACGTTTAATTGGTTGATAAATCAGCGTTTGCTATTTTAACCGTTCATTGATTTAATATAGACCCTTCTAAAAGGGGGTGTGTGCTTTTTGCACAATCTGATTGGTTGTAGTTAAATTTTGTATTTTAACGCACTTTTTATATTCTTATTTAGGGTATTTAAACTGGAATTTGTTTTTATGGAATTATCTGACGAAGTTCCTTCATTTTATTGGGACAAAAGTGCTTATCCTTTGGGATTTTGTATATTGGATTTCAACATTAAAGCTGGTGGTTTTTCAACGTTAACGCTGAGGACGACTTTTTTCCTGTGTACTGTTCTTTTGTGGTATTTGTGGATTATCTGTTTATTCCTTGGTTTGGTTTGTTATACGTATTCGCTTGTGTGTGTTTTTTGAGCTTGTTACCTGCTTATGTATGAAAAATATTCTTTATTGTCCAATGGAATAGCTGAATGGTTGAAAAGTGTATTCCCTGTGTGCAGAAAAAAACAAGATTTTAGAAGTATTTTTATCCAGTTCAACTATATGTTTGATTATTCAGACAGTTTGATTATCCAAACTCCCAAAGGTCCCAATTAGTTTGGATAATCGACTCTCTACTGTATAGGCATGCTATTAACAGATGATGGCCTAAGTTCCATGACAGAACAGTTGTGCGACACATGCAGCTATATGTATCCTATAAACAAATGAGGACCTAGATTCCATTAGAGAAAAGTTCTGAGACACATGTAGATATATGCATGCTATTAACAGATAATGGCCTAGGTTCCATGACAAAATAGATCTGGGGCATGTGCAGATATATGTAAGTGATTAACAGATGTCACCCTAGGTTCCATGACAGAAGCATTCTAGAATACTACAGAACAGTTCTGGGACATAGGTATATATATATATATATATATATATATGTATGTTATTAACAGATGACACCCTAGGTTCCATGACAGATGCATTCTGGAATACTACAGAATGGTTCTGTGACATAGGTAGATATGTTATTAACAGATGACAGCCTAGGTTCCATGACAGAAGCATTCTAGAATACTACAGAACAGTTCTGGGACATTGGTATATATATATATATATATATATATATATATATATATATATATATATATATATATAAATATATATATATATCAGCCTAGGTGTCATGACAGTGAAGTGACTCTTGTGATTGACACTCATATGTGCAATCATAAAAGAGTGCAAATGTACTGGGGGACTTTATCCCTGTGCATCCCTTCACAAAAAGGACTGTGCCCCCACCCCCTACTATTTATTTATTCTAACCCCAAGATCACTATTACTGGAATAAGGAAAATCCCTAAGATACCACAACATGAATCTGGTTACACCAGTAATGTGAATCGCATGTTAGTGATCATGCATTAGACCATCAGTTGCTAATTTCTTCCAAATCAGCCTGGCACCTAAGTACCTAAGATGTACCAATTCTGCCCACTAGGGTTTGCTCATATTCTCACTTATCCAAATCCTTCTAACATACTTCTGTCTATTCATCTCTCCTGTGTGCACTTTAATGTTGACACTGTTCCACTACTCACCATTTTAACTCTCTCTCCATCTCTGTCACATTTCTTTTCATAAATTTTTCATTTTAATTCCTGTATCAGCATTTTATTTTTTTTTCTCATTTTTTTTTATTTTATGGTAAACAAATAACATACATTCAAATTCAAAATAAATACATTATAAATGAAACAATGAATTCTTAAGAAGAACAAATCAGATCAGCATTTTATTGATGGAGTAATTATCTTGCATGGACAATTTCCCAAAAGGCTTTATAATGCATTTTTGGCATTGAGCTTTAGACCATGATGTGGCACCAATCATTTGTCTGTTTTAAACGCTCCTGCAAGATGTTTTTTATCTTGGAAAAATCTACAATAGCTCTGGACTTACAATTATCTGTGAACTTGATGAGCCAGAGGCAGTTAACCTTAAGAGAAGTAGATGCCAAACAGGAATGGGCCCAGCACAGATCCCTGGGGTTCTCCTATGGTGATCAGTCTCTTGGTGGAGGTGGCCTTACTGATCTTGACTTCTTGGGTCCTGTCTGTGAGGCAGCTGGCTATCCAGTGAGTTATGTAAGGGTTTACACCTAGCTCAGAAAGCTTGTCAGCAATACCTGAGGGAGGTATTGTATTAAATGCCTTAGCCAAGTCAAGATATGCAGTATACACTGTTTTACCCTTGTCCATTGCCTTGGTGACTCAGCATAGATAGCTGTATTTTCAGAAATTGTGAGAGTTGTTAATTTTGACAAACCGTCGCTTAATTGGATGTAGTTTGCTTTAGTATAGTTCCTAATGGTAACAAGTTTATTTGTGTTTTCCATGCTGACTTTTATTTTGAGGGAGACAGCTTTGTGGTCCGACTTCACCAATGAGGACGTGGCACGGGGAGGTGCAATGCTGTCCATGTTAGTGAGCCCTAGGTCACATATGTTCGATCCTCTGGTTGGAGAGTGCACTATCTGATCCAGGGTGTTTGTGTGGATGAAGTCCAGGACACGTTGTGCCTATGAGTTGGAGGCAGTGTACTTTTTCCAGCCTACAGAGGTGTAGTTAAAGTCTCCCATTAATAGGGTGTTTGGTTGGCTGATGAGTGCATCCAGTGAGTGCTCCAGTAGGTCTAGTTAAGAGTTGTGAGTTTCATGGGTCATAGATGGTTGTCTGTAGCTGGCCAGAGCATGGTAGAGAGCGTTGTCTAGGGAGACCTGAATGTGGATGAACTGCAGGGCATCGTCCTGTTTAGCCAACCTAGAGCTGTATTTGCTGCTAACGTAGATTGGGACACCTCCACCTTTAGACCCGGTGTGAGCTGCTGTTGGTCTAAATGTGTGGAAGGCACTGTAGCCTTCCACTGCTAGATTACTTTCTGCAGCTTTAAATCAAGTCTCGGTAACAGTGCAGATGTCTACATTCTCCAGAGTGAGGAGAGCTTGTAGGGTGTGAAGTTTCTTGTTTAGGCTCCTAGCATTGAGCAGTAACACCTTAAGATTGCTTTCTTTTTTTTTTGCTAAGTTGGTAGTTTTGTCATTTTGACATTGCCTAAAAAAGCTGTAAGGGGATGGATAGAGTTATAGCCAGTATCCAGGTGCAGACCATCCTTGGCAAACCAAAGTCATCTGTTAACTATGACCTCCCATGCTGATAGATATTGGATTCCGCTGGAGCGACACCAGAAGCTAAGCCAGTTATTAAAATCAGTCATTTTCTCTTCATACTGTTGGTGAAGGTAGAATGTTGCTCAATGCAGGACATGTATCTGTCTGTAACATATATTCGGAGAGACCAATATGTCTCTTTTCATATAGTCCAGTGAGGTATACCTTTGGTCATTTACACCCACATGAAGTATGACAGATTCATAATGGTACCTGTGGTGCAGTGACCTGAGTGTGTGCGTGATATTGGAGATCCTAGCTCCAGACAGGCAACTAACATTATCTTCTGTTGTGGAGATCCTAGCTCCAGACAGGCAACTAACCATTATCTTCTGTTGTCCATTCTGGTGACAAGAGTATCTGTGCGTATTACAACAGAATCACCTATGACAATTGTACTAGGTAAAGTGTTTGTTTGCCTCATGAGCTTTATTCTTGGGGGTATCGTGTTTAGGCTTATGTGTAGTGTTGTGGCTTTTGGTGTGTGTTTTAGTGATTGCTGAGGGTAGGTATTTTAGTTTGATGGCTTAAGAGGTCCTTGAGATTTGGAGAGGTTTCCTTTAAGTGCCTTAGTGTGAAAAGGTCTATGTGTGTGATGAGCATTATGTGTGAAGGATGTAGTATGTGTGTTTTTGACAACCTTGATTGTAAGCAAGATTTTTGTCTCCAAGGAAGTTATGCATGTACATCTTTTGCATACAGTGTTGGTTCCTTTAGTACATGAGAAACTTGCTACATTGTTTCAAGAGGCCCATATCTACCAAGCTGGCCAAAGAGACAGGACCTGTATTAGGGTTGGGATATTATGATTTAGGGTCTTGGTTTTACGGTGGTCACCTGAGTGGTGTCCAGGGTGAAGGCTAGATGTTAGATAGTGCTATGAGCCTGGTGCTGTATAACACTATCTAGCTGCCCTTAGGGTCTTGGTTTTATGGTGGTCACCTGAGTGGTGTCCAGGGTGAAGGCTATATGTTAGATAGTGCTATGAGCCTAGTGCTGTATAACACTATCTAGCTGCCCTTAGGGTCTTGCTTTTATGGTGGTCACCTGAGTGGTGTCCAGGGTGAAGGCTAGATATTAGATAGTGCTATGAGCCTAGCGCTGTATGACACTATCTAGCTGCCCTTAGGGTCTTGGTTTTACGATGGTCACCTGAGTGGTGTCCAGGGTGAAGGCTAGATGTTAGATAGTGCTATGAGCCTAGCGTTGTATGACACTATCTAGATGCCCTAAACATAGATCCACACAAAGCCTTTCTATATTATGGGTTAAAGTCCTTAGAACTAGCTTTATAGGTTTGCTAATATACAGGGTAGCACTAACCACCACTGATCAGTGAACAGCTCAAGAAAAACACACCTAATTTATAGCAGACCGAAAAATCTGAAAAGTAACTCCTGTGCCCTCTGGCCAATAAATGACCACACCTTGAGCTCCTTGGAGTGCCTCCCAACCCAGAGGGACTAGGTAAACACCTTCTGCCACAAGATGGATGATCCTGGGACTTCTTAAAGTAAAAGCACAGCAAAAGTAGTCCTCAAATGCAGATTAACACCCAACTAAGTCCCTAAAAAGCCCTCTGACTGATGAAACAATCTCACTTTAAGCCTATGTGTACATTTTCCAAATTGGGCTGACAAGGCTACTTTACTACAGCCACTAGAATAGCAGCCTTAGTCTTCTAAATGTAAAAACACACTCTGGTTAGCCAAATGTGAAAATGTACCAACAAGCTACAAGTAGTTGTCACTTTAAGTCCACCTTTGTGTTTCCAAACTCAGACAGACCAGGCTACCTTTCTACTGCCACTAGAATAGCAGTCCCAGTCTTCTTAATGTAAAAAAACACACTTTAGATAGACAAAAGTGAAAAAGTATCAGAAACAATTCGAATAACTAACTACAGCAAGTAACAATGAAAGCCTCCCTGTGCACTTGTCACCTCAGACTGACATTTAAAAGTTTCACTCGATGTTGACAAGTACAGTATTAATTGTTTTGGATAATGAGCATTTCTGTCAAATACAGTCTTTTTCTTGGTTCTGTGATGAGTTGTAAGGATACAGGCAATAATCCATTGCTGAATTATTTAAGCATGTACTCTCCATATCTGAAGCAGCTAACTTCAGAAGAAAAAGATGCCAACCGATTGTTGAGTTACATGATATGTTCACTAAAAGGAGTTATATTGGGTGTCTACAGAAAAAAAAATTTGAAGGGGGGAGCATTTAGGGTCAAAGAACCCCAAATATTTAAAGGGAACAGACCAATAGAAACAATTTAGCTATGCCACTGACATTCTTTGGAGAGGTCAGAGGTGAAGAGTATCATAAGCAATAGCTAGAAAATTTTATAGGGCAACACAGAGTTTTTTTTTTTGTATAACGGGGTACAAACAAACAAACAGGCAATAACCTGAAATAACTGCATGAATGAAGTTCCAAGGAAAGACATGAAGGAAGATCTTAGGATACCTGTAACTATCTAGCGTACAACATGCACAAGTATTATTTCAGATAGTCTCAGATTTTGTTTTTCCTCAATATACACCACATATACTGCTCAAGGTTTTGTTTCTCTTTTATCCTGATTTTGCTTTGTATATAGCAATAGGCAGAATATGTGACATATCCTTTATTGGCATGACCAAAAGAAAGCCCTTTATAAACACAGTGTCAATTGCTAAAATTTTAAAAGATTTTTGTTTCACATGGTGGATTACGTTATGCAGGATTTTAAGAGTGGGAGCAGGAAAGCTTTCCACTGGTTACATTTCTGAAACCTGAAAACAGTCAGTGTAATGCCATTACACAAGGACGTCCCAACCCCAGACCATGACCCACTAGTCTCATTAACCTTATATGTTAGCTTACATCCAAGTTGGGAATTGCTGATTGAAGGCTCAGTGTCTGTTATTCTAAAAGTGTATTAGTTCTGGTTTAAGCACTTGGGCTCCAGGTCAGTTATTTTACATTAAGAAGGTTTGTGGTCTGCACTCTTGCAGGAGGAGAGGCTAGATTCTGCCCTTCTGAGCTGGGAATTTCTGGTTAAAGGCTTACTGTGCCTGCTGATTTGAACTGTTTTTCTGATATTGGTGCACCTTGTCTGCTGTAGCATAGACTAGATTCAGGCCTGCTGAATCTAGCTTTGTTTGTATAACTTGAGCACTAATCCAGGCCATCTTTTTTGGAGAAGGTTCCCCTGCACCATAGTAAGCAGGGGTGTGCAGTTAGAACTTGTCTGATTGAAGACTGCTGGAACAGGGCTCAGTTTTGATTTTTTTTTACTGGTTAATGGGGTAATTTGTTTAAATCAATTTGCTCGTTTTCTATTGTTATAAAAAAATTGCACTTTATTCATCTGCTTTTACTGTAATTGTGTTTCTTCCCACTTTATTACCTTATTTTGCTTGTGCTTCTTAAAAGTACTCAATTGTACTATTCTGCTGCAGTTATTACTGCTTGGTAGTAGCCTGATTAAATTGTAACTGTTATTCTAAGCCTTTTGGTTTAAGCACTTGGGCTTCAGACCAGTTGTTTTACATTAAAAAGGTTTGCGGACTGCATTGTTGTGGCAGGACAGGTAGCTTACATCCTTCTAAGTCGGGAATTGCTGATTGAAGTCTCAGTGTCTGTTATTCTAAAAGCGCATTAGTTCTGGTTTAAGCACTTGGGCTTCAGGCCAGTTATTTTACATTAAGAAGGTTTGTGGTCTGCACTCTTGTGGGAGGAGAGGCTAGATTCTGCCCTTCTGAGCTGGGAATTTCTGGTTAAAGGCTTATTGTGCCTGCTTATTTGATCTGTTTCTTTCTGAAATTTGTGCGCCTTGTTTGCTGTAGCCCAGAAGTTAGTCGTTTATTGGCCATTTTGGGCTAATTTCTATCTCTTCCATTTCCCTGCTATAAAAAACGCATTTGTGCAGTTTTTCGCACCGGGCAACACCAGTTAGCCAGGGTTAAACTATTCCCGGCTCCACAAAGTCTACTCTTCAATTTTTCCCTTGGAACTAGACAAACTTTCAACTTAAGCACTCAAACCATTCATTTCACAGCCCAGCACTTGCGCAAAACTCATAGCAAGCACTAATTAACCCTAGCACTAGACCCCCTATACTGTACAGAAGGACAAGGCTCTCTATTCGTCCCTACCAGCTAATCAGTAAAACAGCTCACTTTACCTATTCAGGCATGTCCAAAGGGCAGTTTCCAGTGTACTCTCCAGTCCAACTGGTGAATCTGGGCATTTTGAGGCAATGTTACAACTGCCTCTTGTACACAGACAACCTCTCCTCCTACCACCAAACACTAATATATGCGAGAGATGCAATTATACAGCCAAACTGGAGGCAAAGCTCTCTCAACCCAAGACTGGAACTGACAGTGAAGAGGAGAAGGAAAATACTTGCAGCACACCACCAGTCTCACATAGACCTACTGAACCTACACCGGCAAATAACACACATAAATACACGAAAGCATTCTCGGAGGCTCTAAATAAAAATCTGTAAAAGCAACAGAGACCTCCAAAGCAGACACCCAAGCAACCTCCACACCCCAACACAAACCATGAAACACATACTTCACATAATCAGTGTGCCATGCAATCACAGCCCTTAAGGCAAAATAACATACCCAACACACTAGTAATAGGCGACTCGATAGTCAGGTACACTGATGTCCCACTAACTAGGCTGAACAAGGAGAAGGTTACAGTTAGCTGCCTGTTGGGTGACAGGATCCGCAACATAACATAAGCACTCAGGTCGCTCCAGAACAAGTACAAATACGACTCTGTCATTGTCCATGTTGGTGTGAATGACCTGAGATGTACCTCCCTGGACTATATGAAAAGCAACATGGAAGAGCTCTCTGATCATGTAGCCCAGTCCGGTATGACCCTGACCCTGAGTAGCATCCTGCCCTCACCAAGAATGATGCCACAATATAAAGAAAAAAATATCAATTTCAACAATTGGCTAAGTTTCTGGTGTCATTCAAAGGGAATCCAGTTCTGTCCACCTGGGATGACATGCTCGACAAGCCACATTGCTTCGTAAGAGATGGCTTGCACCTGTTACCCTTAGGCTTTTGAATATTGGCCAAGGCTTTTGCTGCCCCCATAGTGCCTTTTTTAGGCAAGGCTCAAAAGACAAACCCACCACCGTAAATAGCACAAGTAACCAAAAACTGAGGGTAACGCTACTCAACGCCAGAAGTCTAAACCTCAAAATGCATGCACTTGAGGCACTCCTCAGTATGGAGAACATCGATATCTGTGCAGTAACAGAAACCCGGTTTAAGCCTCCAGAGAGCACCCCAGCACTACCAGGCTATAACCCATACCATACTTTTTGGCCACAGAACCCGGACCGAAACACAAAAGGCGAGGGTGTATCCATATTCATCAAGGATACCCACACCTCCAGGTTAGTGGCATAGCACAATGCCTCAGAGATCATCCATGTGCAACTAACAATGGGCAAAACTGCAATTCAAATTGTAGCTTGCTACAGATCACCCACCATGACCCAGGACCCCCATTCCGCCTTTCTGGAGACACTGGAAAATATGAAGGTCCTACGAAATGCCCTAATATTGGGTGATTTCAATTACCCAAACATTAACTGGGAGAACAACTCAAGTACTAACTCCCTTGCCCAATGCTTCCTAGAATTTATGAACTTGAACGCCCTGGATCAACTAGTCAACACCCCCAGCAGAGGTGACAAAATATTGGACCTGGTCATCACCAACATGGGCGACTGGTGTACTACACCAAAGGTCAACCCCTCACTGGTTAGATCAGACCATAGACTAATCACTCTGGATATTCACATTCTGCCCCCACCCCCATAAAGGAAACCACTGTGAAAAACTTTTCAAAAGAAAACTTCATGTTACTTAAGACCAAGGTAGAAAAGTTCACAGCCCCTATTCTAAAGGACAATGCTGTTCAAGATGCTGAATCTCTTACAAAGGCACTCTATGAGCACCTGCAAGAATGCATGGATTGTGCTATCCCAAGCAAAACCAAGACTCACTCCTCCAAGAAAAGGAAACCAGTCTGGTGGACCCCTGCCATAAACAAGCTACACAATAGAAGGAGGAAACTAGTACAGAAAAGAGTAAAATCCCAAGAAGGAAAGACATCCCTGATCAGTATCAGCAAGAAACTATGATCCCTCATAAAATCATCCAAGGCTAGCTTCGAAAGAAAAATTGCCAAGGACTCCAAAGATAACCACAAAGTGTTCTTTAGCTATGTCAAGAACCTAAGTGGAAACTCTCAGATCTGCTCTGAGTTAGTGCAGAATGGCACAAAATACACTGAACCGACTGATATTGACAACATTTTGGCAGACAGGTTTAGTGCAAACTTCACCCCCCTCTCACCTCCTAAAGAGCCCATAACCATACCAGAAGAATGTAGAGCCCTGGCAATCACTGACACACAGGTTAAAACAGCCCTATCCAAAGCCAAAAATACAGCTTCAATGGGACCAGACAGTGTCCCAGGCTGTGTCTTACATGAGCTCCAAAATTAACTAACCCCTCGCCTAAACACACTGTCCAAGCTCAACCTCTCTACAGGCTACATAGCCATAGAGTGGCGCACAGCAACAGTTATCCCACTCCACAAAGGTGGAGCCACAATGGACCCCGGGAACTATTGCCCTATAAGCCTGACTAGCCTGGTCTGCAAGGCTATGGAGCACATCATCATGGAACTCATTAACAGAGACATTGGGAACCTCCAAACATTGGACCCTACTCAGTTTAGCTTTGTTAAGGGCAGATCATGCCTCCTAAACCTGGTGGACTTCTTTGAGACTGTTACCAAGGCTTTAGACGAGGGAAAGGAGGTCCACACAGCCTACCTAGACCTTGCAAAGGCTTTCGACACCTTTCCCAATTCTGGTATTATAGACAAGCTCACCAGCCTGAACATAAACCCCTACGTCACGAGATGGGTTGCCAATTGGCTCATGGATAGAACCCACATGGAGAGAGCTGCAGGCTCTAGGTCCGACTCTAAACCAGTTACAAGTGGTGTCCCCCAGGGCTCAGTCCTGGGACCCCTCCTGTTCAGTATATACTTCTAGAGGTACAGGCAAGCACAGGAGGACTATGGCTGACCAAGTTCGCAGACGACTGCAAACTGGGGGTCATAACTGACTCTTCATCTGATATAGACATCCTCCAGAAGGGTCTCACTGAGATGGATACCTGGTGTCAAAATCATGGCCTCAAGCTAAATGCCAAAAAGTGCATAGTCATCCCCTTTGGAAAAAACAAAGTACCCGTGAACTACCACATACGCAGTAGTCCCCTAAATACAGAAAATGTAATAAGGGATCTGGGGACCCAAGTAGATAGTAATCTCTTCTTTGATAATCATTGCCACAGTGGTTAGAAAATCCTTCTATGTGACCCACCTAATCACAAAAGGGTTCACATTTAGAACAAAAGAGGTTATTGTGCCCCTCTAATCATCACTCATCAGACCCATCATAGAGTACAACACCCCATTTGGGATGTACCTTACAAGACACCTGCAACAGCTGGAAAGACCACAGAGGTACCTCACCAAGAGGATTACTGGCCTCATACAGATGCCCTATGTAGCCCGACTGAAGAAACTCCAGCTGTAGTCGGTTGCATACCGCTTACTTGGAGGTGATCTCTGCCTGACATAGTTTCATAGTTTCATAGTTTGGTACTAGGCTATCTGCCCTGGGGCATTTATAAGCCTAGCCATAGTGATGTGGCTTTTGCCACCCCATGTAATGGTACAAAAGTGTACAGAATAGATTTAGAATACTGTGCCTCTGTCTAGTAGTGACACAGTGAAGACCCCCTTACATAATACAATTAGTTTACTGTGCCTCTGTCTAGCAGTGACACAGAGATGACCCCTGGGGTAAACCTACGATCTCCCATCCACTCATCAAGATTTCTCTTGAAGAGAGTCAGTGAGGGGCTCTGTCTAACATAAACTGGGATTCTGTTCCAGAGTATGGGAAGCCTCTGAGTTATGAATCTGTCCCTCCAGCATGTCCTGTTCATATTTGTGCTGAGATTCAAATCTTTAGCTCTCGTGGTTCTGATGGATTTGGATTTTTTGAGGTGGAGCATGTCCATCAATTCCTGATTGGACATGGCCTTGTATGTCAGGCACAGATCACCTCTGAGTAGGCGGTATGCTACTGAATAGAGTTGGAGTTTCTTTAGTCTGGCAGCATATGACATATGTTGGAGACCCTTGATCCTCTTGGTGAGGTACTTTTGGGGTCTCTCTAGCTGTTGCAAGTGCCGGGTGAGGTACATACCAAATGGGGCATTGTACTCAATCATGGGCCTGATAAGGGAGGAGTACAGGGGCACAATGACCTCCTTTGATCTGGATGTGAATCCCTTCATGATAAGGTGGGCAAGGTAGAAAGTCTTTCTAACCACTTTGGCAATGTGGGTGTCAAATGAGAGGTCACTATCGGCTTGGGTCCCCAGGTCTCTGATTACTTTTTCTGTACTCAGTGGGTTACCGCCTATGTGATAGTTTGTGGGCACTTTGTTTTTCCCAAAGGGGATGACTATACATTTTTTGGCATTTAGTTTAAGGCCATGATTCCGGCACCAGTTGTCCGTTTCAGTGAGGCCTTTCTGTAGGATGTATGTGTCAGCTGGTGTATCGACTATGGCGCCTAGTTTGCAGTCATCTGCGAACTTTGTCAGCCACAACCCACCCATGTTTGCTTTCACATCTGAGAAATAAATGCCGAACAAGAGGGGTCCCAGGACAGAGCCCTGTGGGACACCACTTGTCACTGGCTTTGAGTCTGACATGGCTCCAGCGATTCTGACTTTATGGGTTCTATCCTTTAGCCAGTTTTCCACCTATCTTGTGACATATGGATTTACATTTAAGCTGTTGAGCTTGTCTATGATGCCAGAGTGGGGTATTGTGTCGAAAGCTTTAGCCAAGTCCAGGTAGGCTGTATGGACTGCTTTGCCCTTGTCAATGGCTCTAGTGACTGTTTTGAAAAAGTCAACCAGGTTTAAAAGGCAGGATCTGCCTTTTACAAAGCCGAACTGGGTGGGATCAAGTGTCTGTAAGTCCCCAATGTCTCTGTTTATTACTTCCATAATGATTCTTTCCATAGCTTTGCAGACCAGGCTGGTTAAGCTTATGGGGTGGTAGTTACCAGGGTCAGTAGAGGTGCCTCCTTTGTGGAGTGGGACTACTGTTGCTGTACGCCAGTTTTCAGGTACATATCCTGTAGTAAGGCTAAGGTTAAATAGCATTTTTATGTGCGGGTTTAGCTCCTCTTGGAGTTCACATAGCACACAACCCGGGATACCGTCGGGTCCCATTGATGCTGTGTTTTTAGCTTTGCTGAGGGCGGTTCTCACCTGGACATCCGAGATGACAGGGAGGTTACAGTCAGCTGGGATAAGTATTTCATCTTTTGGGGGTGAGGGAGGGGAGAAATTTGCACTGAACCTGTCTGCCAGAATGTTGGCAATATCTGTGGGTTCAGTGTATTTTTTGTCATTGTGAACTAACTCTGAACATATCTGAGGGTTTCCACCCAGGTTTCTAACATAGATGAAGAAGGCCTTGTGGTTATCTTTAGTGTCCATAGCGATTTTTCTCTCAAAGTTGGCCTTGGATGTTTTTATGAGAGAACGTAGCTTTCTACTAGTGCTGATCAGAGATGCCTTCTCTTTATGGGATTTTGCTCTGTCGTGCAGTAGCTTCCTTCTTTTGTTATACAATTTGTTTATGGCTGGGGTCCACCAGACAGGACGCCTGCCCTTGGTGGAGAGGGTCTTGGTTTTATTTGGGATTGCATGATCCATGCATTCTTGGAGATGTCCGTAGAAAGCATTTGTGAAGGATTCTGCATTGTGGGATGTGGTTTCCACTGTCCCAATGGACTTAAAGGATACTATCTCAGTTTTTAGAAGTGTAAAGTTGGCTTTTGAGAAGTTTTTCACTGTAGTCTTTTGTGTTGGGGGTGGAGGTGGGATATGTATATCCAGGGTGATTAGTTTGTGGTCAGACCTCACTAGTGAAGGGTATACTTCCGGTGTGGAGCACTTTGTCCCCATGTTTGTGATGATCAGGTCTAGTATATTATCTCCCCTTGTGGGAGAGGTGACTAGCTGTTCCATTGCATTTGAATTTATGAATTCCAGGAACCTTTGGGCTAGGGTGTTTGGGCTAGAATAATGCACCCAGTCTATGTTAGGGTAGTTGAAGTCTCCCAATATGATGATGTTTGGTGAGACATTCATATCCTCCAATGTCTTTAGGAAGGCTAAGTGGGGTTCCTGAGATTAGGAGGGTGGTCTGTAACATGCTACCAGTTGTATAGCAGTTTTGCCTACAGTTAGTTGCACCTGGATGGTCTCTGATGCTTCATGTGTTGCCACTAACCTGGAGGTGTGGGTGTCCTTGATGAATATGGACACTCCCCCTCCCTTTTTGGTTTGGCCCGAGTTTTGGGACCGAAACGCATGATACGAGGTATAGCCTGGTAGCGTTGGGGTGCTCTCAGGAGCCTTGAACCAGGTTTCAGTTACTGCACAGACATCGATGTCCTCCATACTGAGGAGTGCTTCAAGAGCATGCATCTTGAGATTTAGACTTCTGGCGTTGAGCAGCATTACCCTTAATTTTTTTCCATTTTTGTTTTCTAAGGAGGTGAGTTTGTCTTTTGAGCCTTGCCTAAAAAAGGCACTATGGGGGAGGCAAGAGCCTAAGCCAATATCCGGAAGCCCAGTGGTGACAGATGCAAGCTGTCCCTTGCGAAGCAGCGTGGCTTGTCCAGCATGTCATCCCAAGCAGACAGACATTGGATCCCCTTAGAATGACACCAGTATTTGAGCCAATTATTAAAGCTGGTCATCTTGTCTATGTATTGTGGCATCATTCTTGGTGAGGGCAAGATGCTGCTCAGGGTCAGAGTCATACCAGCCTGGGCTACATAATCAGAGAGCTCCTCTATGTCTCTTTTCATGTAGTCCAGGGAGGTACGTCTCAGGTCATTCACGCCGGCATGGACAATGACGGAGTCATATTTGTACTTGCTTTGGAGTGACCTGAGTGCGTGTGTTATGTGGCGGATCCCAGCTCCTGATAAGCAGCTCACCGTTACCCACTCCTTGTTCAGCATGGTAAGCGGAACATCAGTGTGTCTGACTATAGAGTCACCTATTACTAGTGTATCAGGCATGGTGTTTGGCCTTAAGGGCTGTGATTGTTTGACACACTGATTTATTGAAGTATGTGATGCATGTGTTATGTTTTGAGGTGGTGGATTTTTGGGTGTCTGCTTTGGGAGCCTCTGTTGTTTTGGTAAGTTTTTTGTTAGAGCCTCTGAGTATGTCTTTGTGTTTTTATGTGTTTGGTTTGCAGTTGTGGTAGGTCTATGTGGGACTGGGTCTGGTGTGTGTGTGGTTACCTTCTCCTCCTGTCTGGTCTTGCCAGTCCTGAGTTGAGAGAGTTCAGCCTCCAGTTTGGCTATATAGTTGCATCTCTCACATGTATGTGTGTTTGTTGGGAGGAGGAGAGGGTTGTCTGTGTACATGAGACAATTGTAGCATTGTCTCAAGATTCCCAGATTAACCAGCTGAACCGGAGAGGATGCCAGCAATCTACCACTCGACATGCTAAAATAGTATAAGGGAGTGCTGTGCCTTTAAGGGAAGTGGGTACTCACAGGGAGTGTGCCTTTAAGGGAAGTGGGTACTCACAGGGAAGGTAGGTGGATGTAGTGCTTACTTTAGTTAGCGAGTGCTTACTTAGAAGAGAGATTTTGAGAACAAGTGCTAGGCTTATAGTAAAGTGATTAGACTTAGATTATTATAAGAGTAGAGCTTTCCATGTCCAACCCAGAATTGATGGACATGCTCCACCTAAAAAAAAAAAACAAATCCCCAAGAGCCACACACTCTAGGGATCTAAACCTCACCACAATGATAAATAGGACATGCTGGAGGGATAGATTCCTGTCCCAGAGACTCCCCATGCTTTGGAACAGGATTCCAATCTACATTAGGCAGAGACCCTCACTAACACTCTTCAAGAGAAATCTTGACGAGTGGATGGGAAACAGAAAATTTACCCCGGGGATCACTGCAGTGGCTCTGCTGGACAGAGCACAGGGAACTAATGGCTCTGCTGGACAGAGGCACAGGAAACTAATCTAAGGGGGCGGCGAAAGCCAACACATTCTGTCTAGGCTTATAGATGCCCTCGGCCAGATAGCCAAGTACTTACCTATGAACCTATGTAAAGCTATGGGGCACTTTATCTTAGACTTCACTGATCTAGACATTGACAATCTCTTACCCCTGGACCCTCATCAATTTTTCTATGTCAAAGGAAGGTCCTGCCTCTTTGACCTCATTAATTTCTTTGAAAAAGTAACCAAAGCAGTGGATAGTGAATATGCAGTGCATACAGCATATGTAGACTTGGGGAAGGCCTATGACACTCGTCTGCATGCAGGCATTATTGATAGACTTGTAAATCTGAATATAAATCCTTATATTGTGCAATGGATAGCTAACTGGTTGTCTGACAGACCCCATGTAGTTAGAGTCACAGATGCCACTTCTGAAAAGCAGAAAAGTTAACAGTGGTGTACAACAGGGCTCAGTTTTGGGCCGTCTCCTCATTAGCATCTATTTCTCAGAACATCAGCCAGTACCTCTGGCGTATGGTTGACTAAATTTGCAAATGACTGTAAATTGGGTGTTTTTTGATCTTCATCTGACTCACAATTGCTGGCGGCCACAGTGGTGCAGCGGTTAACGTTGTCGCCTCACAGCAAGAGGTTCTCTGGTTCGATCCTCGGCTGGGGTGCCTTCTGTGCATTGTCTGCATGTGGTCACATGGGTTTTGTCCGGGTGCTCTGGTTTCCTCCCACATCCCAAAGATATGCTGTAGGTGGATTGGAAACTCTAAATTGGCCCTAGGCATGAGTGCATGTGTGTGTGCGCCTTCTGTGGAAAGTTGGGAACTGGCTGGAAACTCGATACCGTAAAACTCCACTGCCAATCATGAGCGAACAGGTGATCTGCTGTGGCGACCCCTAACCACGAAAAACCAAAAGAAGAAGAAGATCTGACTCACAACTGCTCCAACATAGGTTACACCATGTCAACAACTGGTGACAGGACAATAGTCTCAAATTAAATGTAAACAAAATGTAGCCTAGTTCATTCTGGTAAAGCAAACAGTTTCACATCATACAGGAGATGCACCCCTCCAATCAGACACTGTAGTAAGGGGTCTGGGTACTCTTGTTGATAATTCCTTATCACTTGACCATTATGTCTCCACAGTAATTTGGAAAGCCTTTTATCTGGCCCATCTAATTTCCAAAAACATCTTCAGTGGATTCAAAGAAGTCTTAATTCCCCTTTACTCATATCTTATCAGACCCATTATTGAATATAATGCACTTTTGGGCTTGTATTTGCCTAAATGTATAACAAAACTTGAGACACCTCAGGGATTCATAATTAAGATCAGTGACCTCAAAAATCTTAGCTATCATGAGAGACTGACAGCCCTTTCTCTATACTCTTACATACTCCTCCATCGAGATCTGTGTCTAGCCTTTCAAACCAGGAAAGAGCCAACCCTATATGACCACCTATTCCTTTGATGAACCTTCAAAAGCAGATAAATAAGAGACATTTGTGTGATAGATTCAAATCCCAATGTATCTCTCACGTCTGGGGCAAAACTTTCACTACATGCCAAGCAGAGTAGCACCTGCCACCTTCAAGTTAAACCTAAATAAGGAGATGGGTGGCCTCAGGTTCACTCACGGCCTATCTTGTCTTGCCCTTCTTGAGGTTAGATGTAAGTTTTGAATAGGCTTCTTTGGCTAGGCTTGAAATGGTCTGCAGACTGATTGCCTGGTACCTACTATAAGTGTCACATTCTCTCTTTCACACAGGTTTATAGTGTGTACTAAACTAACGACCACAAGGGCCTTTTTAAGCCTAGCCATTCAACTTGAATCTCTGACAAGTTCTTGTACCCTTGATAAATGTAAGAAGGGGTTTGAGAGATGAAACATTTATAAGCAGGACATAGAGACATAGGTGCCAAACCAGGGATGAATTTCCTGTTACCCATCCAGTTATCTAACTTACACTTGAACTGGGTTAGGGAGAAGCTCTGCTTCCAGAGAAGAGATAGTCTCTGAGATACATACCTGTCTCTCCAGCAGGTCCTATTTGCATCACAATCAAGGTTTAAGTCTTAGAACTGGTAATTTTGGTGCAGTTTGTTTTGTGGATATGCAGAAGGTCCATCAGAGTGGGGTCGAACAATGCCCTGTATACCAGGCATAGATCTCTCCTCAAAAACCTGTAGGAGACAGAATACAGGGATAGAGCCATGAAGTGGTCTGAATAAGACATTTTACTTATGCCCTGTATGCTTTTAATGAGGAACCTTTGTGGACATTCCAGTTGTTGGAAATGCCTGGTTAGGTACATACCAAAGGGGCATTGTACTCAATGATAGGTCTAATGAATGCCGAAAAAAAGTGGAAAAATGACTTCACTGGACCTAGATGCCATACATTTGTTTATAAGTTGCACAACATGGAATGATTTCCTCACTACTGTAGACACATGATGGTCAAAGGCTAGATTATTGTCTGTGTGTGCCTAAGTCTCTGACTACTGGGTCAACTCTAAGGGGTGTGTTGTCAATTTGATAGCTACCAGGGGTGGATGACTTCCCACAGGGTACTATTATGCATTTCTTGATGTTTAGATTTAGTCAATGACTCTGACACCAGTTATTTGTTTGTGTTAGCCCTCCCTGGAGAACATTTGTGTCAGTGGGGGATTCAATGACATCTCTTAATTTGCCAAAAAGGACCAGTCCCAGGACCAATCCCTGAGGGACTCTGCTTGCGACTGTCTGCTTTGTAGAGGTTGACTCCCCAACTCTAACTTCCTGGGTCCTGTCTGTGAGCCAGCTGACTATCCACAGGTTGACATAATATCATCCATAATTTCTCTCACAACTAATAACAATTCTTGACATCCCTTCCCTTTTATATCATATACACTTTCTTCCATAATATCCCTCATCCATCTTTCTATTCTTCTATGTATTATTTTCATAAGATTTTATAATCTGTGCATTTTGTGTAATGGGTCTCTGATTTTTCTTCCATATAAATTTTAATATACCACATAGCTCTTCATAAATAAGCCCTTCCTTAAACCATTCATTCAGTACATTTACAAAAGACTGTCTTTGCCAGTCCATTTCTTGTACATTCAGTACCCTGTACCATCTGGGCCTGCTACTGAACCAACATTTACTTTCCTAAGTACTTCATTCAATTCACTATGACTAAATCATTCTAGATTGTTTTCACTTTCAATTCTTTCTTATTTTCCTTTTTTTACTCTTACACATATTTTCCACACGCTGTACTACAATTCTCTTAATTTGTTCTTTTATCTCTCTCCTTTTACATTTTCATTACTGTCATTATACGGATATCCTCATTCACTACTTTACTCAAATATGCAGATACTTCCTCCCTTCTCCCTTGTAAATGACATCACTGACTAAACAGTAATATCTACATTTTTTCCTCAGTTTCATTTATAAATGTATTTCTTTTGCCATGTTATAGTACTCTCTTGTGTTATTCTTTAAATTCCATAAAACATTTCTCTACATTTCCCACACGTCATCTTCACTCCCTTTCTCACATCATTCTGACAATAAAAACACACATACACACTTTTTATACTTTGCTTTAAATTCAATCCAACATTCACACCAGTTTCTATAGAAGTCCTTCATGGATATATGATGCTTCCATGACTGCATTACTTCTCACTACCCAATGTCATGCCACGATTTCTCATTTATTCTTTATATTCCATTTCCTATTTTAATAGACTCTCTTTTTCCATCACCTCCATCCATATTGCTAAATGGGCTGAAAACACAATCACAACTGTATCACCATCTGCTACCCACAACCCTTCTGATAATGCAAAATAATCAATTTCAGATCCAAGTGCCCCTCTTCTATAAGTTTATTGCCTTTTGTTCCACACAGCTAATTTACCACTTTTTATCACTTTCTGTATTTTTTACATCTTTACCTTTCTTTTTACATTTTCCTATTAAATCACAATTAAAGTCTGCTGCTATTATAATTGTCATGTTAGCCACCACATAATCTAATATTTGAAGAAACAGATTGTCTCCTTCCTTGTAAGTTATATATGCACACAATGCAATAATTCTAAAAACATATTCTCTCCACCTCACACAGATTCATAGTGAAATTGGACAGCACAGTAGTGCAGCGGTAGCATTGTCACCTCACAGGAAGAGGTTCTCCAGTTTTATTCTCAGCTGGGGTGCCTTCTGTGTGGAATTTGCATGTTCTCCCTGCATTCTTGTGGGTTTCCTCTGGGTGCTCCGGTTTCCTCCCATGTTACAAAGACATGCGTCTGGAGTGTTTCTCCCTGGGCTCCGCTGAAAATTGGCTTTGTTCCAAGTCTGACTTTCCTGGTAAACAAATGTTAAATAAATAAAAAATAAATAAATAAAAATAGTTTCATAGCAAGTTACTAGGCTAATGCTCCTATGGCCTTTGCAAGCTTAGCCATGTAAAAAAAAAAAAACATGTATCCTAATTGACCATAGGTAGACAGTTGTTGTTAGCAGAGCAATTCTATGATCAGCACCGACTGCCCCTGTCAATGAGGGACACAGGTGCCACCCCTGAGGTGAATTTATGGTCACCCATCCAATTGTTAAGGTTTTGTTTAAGAAACGTCCACAGAAGTTAACATTCCCAATGCTACATCTAGTATTTTCACTGTTTTTTTAAACAACACAGCCACTCCAGAACAATGTTCACTTCCTATTATATGTCCATCCCACAATTTTTCTGTTTGCAGTCTTTCTTCACATTTTCCAGGAATCTTGCATCCTCTAACAGAATAATATCCACATCACATCTAGCACACCATTCCAGTATCCCTATTCTTCTTACAGAGTTAATAATACTGTTCACGTTTACAGAAATACTCGAAAATTGTGGCTTTTCCTTCTTTTTAAGTTTAGGGGAAATATTTTTAAAATTGCATTTTCTTATTTTTGCTCTTTCCACAGCTGAACATTTCTCCTGGGTTTATGTAGAAATATCCTTGATCGTTGGAATCAGATTTTTCACTGGCTAGAACTTTCAACAGAATGATCAGTACCAGTCCCTTTTCCTGACCTCTCTTCCTTCATGCACTCTCTCTTCATTTTCCCTCCATATTTTTTCTTCTTCTCCTAGTTCATCCTCTCCCCAAGCTTATTCGTGCCCTTCTTCATGCATGCTTCCTTCCCTTTCCCCTTCTTTTTCATTATTTACCGTTTGCTCTTGACAATCCATCCAAAAGTGTCCCCTTTTCACACAACTGACACTCTGCCACACACCTTCTTCCTGTGTGCTCTTTCTCCCCAAACTGATTACATTGTAACTTCTCTAAATCATTAATTAAATGAGAAAAGAACCCACAATCAAAGCATGATTTAGGCTGGCCAGCATATCTTAATGTCCCTCTATGACCCGCTATGAAAATAACACCTGCAAGTGTTTCACCATTTTTGTTTGTTTTTTGACATTTGAAAACAGCTTCAAACTTCCATTCTCCATTCCATCGGTTTCGCTCATCTCTGACTTTCACAGAATTATAAATACTATTATTAAACTTCCACTCTCTATTCCATCGGTTTCGCTCATCTCTGACTTTCACAGTATTATAACAATACTATTATTAAACTTCCACTCTCCATTCCATCGGTTTCGCTCATCTCTGACTTTCACAGTATTATAACAATACTATTATTAAACTTCCACTCCCCATTCCATCGGTTTCTCTCATCTCTGACTTTCACAGTATTATAACAATACTATTATTAAACTTCCACTCCCCATTCCATCGGTTTCGCTCATCTCTGACTTTCACAGTATTATAACAATACTATTATTAAACTTCCACTCTCCATTCCATCGGTTTCGCTCATCTCTGACTTTCACAGTATTATAACAATACTATTATTAAACTTCCACTCTCCATTCCATCGGTTTCGCTCATCTCTGACTTTCACAGTATTATAACAATACTATTATTAAACTTCCACTCTCCATTCCATTGGTTTCGCTCATCTCTGACTTTCACAGTATTATAAATACTATTATTAAACTTCCACTCTCCATTCCATCGGTTTCACTCATCTCTGACTTTCACAGTATTATAACAATACTATTATTAAACTTCCACTCTCCATTTCATCGGTTTCGCTCATCTCTGACTTTCACAGTATTATAACAATACTATTATTAAACATCCACTCTCCATTCCATCGGTTTCGGTCATCTCTGACTTTCACAGTATTATAACAATACTATTATTAAACATCCACTCTCCATTCCATCGGTTTCGCTCATCTCTGACTTTCACAGTATTATCACTCATGTCACACAGACCTGCAAGCCTTTATTAACATTATCTTCTTCCAGTTCATCAGTTCTAAATTGCAACTAACAATTTTTTGGCATTTAAGTTACTACCAGAAAATAAATAATCGTTCCAGGGATAAGATGTGATGTGGATGTTGTGTTCTTTTTGTTACGCAACCCCAGAAAGTTTATCATCAGTCCTTCAGTTTCAGATGTTAAGTCACAAAGTTTCTATCTCAGTATGTACAAAAGACCAAATTTCTTGATCTTTAAAACCCAGAACAGTTACAAAATTGTCCTATACGTAATACCTATCTTTTATAGTGTTATTTTTTTGTTCTAATTCTCACAGATCGTCTTCTTTTTAAACAGTTTTACTTACAGTTTGTTGCTGCTCTCCTTTCTTAGCCTGTTGCCACTGTTGCATATGTTTAGTTACTGTATTACTTGCTACGGCAAAACCAGACACCTTGTCAGTTTGTCGCTGCTTTCCTCTTTTACTTTCAGCCTCGACATTACCATCCTCGGCACTTATCTGCCTTCCCACCCGGTGAAACAGCACAGCTGTCACCTGGATCATACTGCTGAATTATTTTTAACAGAACATCATCTGCGCTCCCTCCTAATGCCAGTTCTGTTATCTGCACCACTCCAGCAGATTCACTAAATTCCTTCTCAATGGAGAGAGCTCAACCCTGCTTGTTTGTTATATCGATTCCACAGAAATCTTTGTTTACATTCTGAAACTCCACATCAATCACAATCTTTCTCCAAATACTCACTTCTTACCTCAGACTCTCCATAGCTGTTCTCTCCTCCTCAATGCTGCTGCTTCCCTTGAGCCTCTTCCTTGCTGCTGTAGGAGCCCTAAGGCTCCATCAAGCGTTTCCAAAGATTTTGGGGCCTTCTCTAATACCCTCACCGAATTTCCCTTAATAGTATAAATACTAGCTCAGGTCTGCTCTGAAAAGAGGCTTCTAGCTTAGTGGGATTAATCTGGTCAAAAATAATAAATAAAACATATATGTATATATATATATATATATATATATATATATATATATATCTATATGGGTTTACTTTGAAAGGTTAAAATTCCAAAACTTCGAACTTCAGTCTGTTGAGGAATATCAAAGTTCTGGAACTTCAAATGTTCTTAATGGCGATCGCCGTACAGCACGGAATGGGAAATTACCATTTTCCTCACTGCAGTGCGACCCAGAGTTGGAATATTTATTTAGCAGGAGGTGTGGGGGGTGCTTTCCAAAACTTCAATATTCTGGTCACTGCAGACTGATATTTTTTGGAATTTTGACCTTTCAAATTATTTATATATATGGTTACCCTTCATAACGTCGATTGCCCATAACATCGTCTCCCTTAACATCGAGACGACAACATTCATAACAGTGAAATCCCAGAACAGCGATATACATACACACACATATATATGTATAGATATAGATGTAGATATATAGCTATACTCATATGTAATATGCATGTTTTATATATATGCATATATATATATATATATATATATATATATATATATATATATATATGTGTGTATATATATATATATATATATATATATATATATGGTTACCCTTCATAACATCGATTGCCCATAACATCGTCTCCCTTAACATCAAGACGACAACGTTCATAACAGTGAAATCCCAGAACAGCGATATACATACACACACATATATATGTATAGATATAGATGTAGATATATAGCTATACTCATATGTAATATGCATGTTTTATATATATGCATATATATATATATATATATATATATATATATATATATATATATATATATATTGGTGAAGTTTCACCCAGAAACTAGTAGTCCATTGGTCGTTTTGGGCCAATTCCTAGCTCCTTTCAGCCCCCTGCTATAAAACACGCTAAACACGCGTTTTCCAGCTTGTACCAACTCAGCACAGATCCTCGTGGTGGCCTGCAGAGTGATCCAAGCAGCAGAGAGCTAAAAGAGTGACTTTCTACCAGATATAAGTATTTTTTGTGGCTTTCCCATTGTTATTAAGCTAGCGACTGCATTTCACCTGTTTTACTGCTACTTTAAGTGATTTCTGCATTTTACACTGTTTATTGCACTTTAAGTTACTAATTGTTGCAAATTGTTTCTGTAGGCTATACACTAAAGTGCGCTAGCCGATTTACAGCATTTATAGCATTTACTGTCTGTTTTTTTCCTTGTCTCTGCAAAAAAAAAAAATCTCTTGTTTTCCCGCCTTACTGAACTAGAGTAGTCCAGTTTCAGAGTTGCTGATCCCTGGGCTTTGTTTTTAGTTCCTGTTACTGATCCATTGCCTTATTAGGAAGGAGGGAAGTTTCTTTGCTTACCAGTGGGAGTGGGAAGCACTGAGCGGCCTTTTTGTCCGATTTGGTGAAGTTTCAGCCAGAAACTAGTAGTCCATTGGTCGTTTTGGGCCAATTCCTAGCCCCCTTCAGCCCCCTGCTATAAAACACGCTAAACGCGCGTAAGCGCGATTTAGCACAGAGTTGCCACTGTTGCACACAAGAGCAGCGGCGGTTAAACTATTCGGGCCATCTAAATTCCACTCTTCAAATTTTCCCTTAGAACTACCTTCCTCGAGCTGTACTGCTGATCTAACCAGCATATCCTATAACTGAAAAGTTCATCTCTACTTGATTCCCAAGTAGACTATTCTCTATCTGTAAAGCCTAGCACTTACTCCTACAGTACTTGCACCTTGATAAAGCACTCTTATTATAGATAGTACCCCACCAGCCTAAAACCCACTTCCCCCGGAGTCCTTTGAAAGTCTCTTTATCTACTACTTCTAGTATGTCGAGGATCAGTTGCTAGTGTCCTCTCCAGCTCAACTGGTGAACCTGGGAATATTGAGGCAATGTTACAATTGCCTCATGTACACAGACAATCCTCTCCTTCTCCCACAAAACACAAATACATGCGAGAGATGCAACTATACGGCCAAACTGGAGGCTGAGCTCTCTCAACATAGGACTGGCAAGACCAGACAGGAGGAGAAGGTAACCACACACAATACATACCCAGTCACACATGGTACCATCACAACTTCAAATCATACACATACTCACACAAAGACATACTCGGAGGCTCTGATCAAAAATTTACCAAAACAGCAGAGGCCACCAAAGCAGACACCCAAACAACTACCACCTCACGACCCAACACATACAACACATAGACCACACAGTCAGAGTGTCAAACAGTCACAGCCCTTAAGGCCAAACAAAATGCCAGACACACTTGTCATTGGTGATTCCATAGTCAGACACACTGACGTCCCGCTCACCAGACTGAGTAAAGAGAAGGTCACAGTAAGCTGCCTGTCGGGCGCTAGAATCCGCCACATAACACAAGCACTCAGATCTCTCAACAGCAGATACAAGTACGACTCAGTCATTGTCCATGCTGGTGTCAACGACCTGAGACGTACCTCCTTGGACTACATGAAAAGGGACATCGAGGAGCTCTCTGATTATGTAGCCCAGGCAGGTATGACCCTGACCTTGAGCAGTATCCTACCTTCACCTAGAATGATGCCACAATACAGTGATAAGATGATCAGCTTTAATAATTGGCTTAAATTCTGGTGTCATTCAAAGGGGATCCAATGTCTGTCTGCCTGGGATGACATGCTGGACAAGCCACGCTGCTTCGCAAGGGACGGCTTGCACCTGTCACCCCTGGGCTTCCGGATATTGGCAAAGGCTCTTGCCACCCCATATTGCCTTTTTAGGCAAGGCTCAAATTCTAAACCTACCACCCTAGAACACCAAAAGGAAAAAACTAAGGGTAATGCTGCTCAATGCCAGAAGTCTCAATCTCAAGATGCACACACTCGAGGCCCTTCTCAATATGGAGAACATCGATGTCTGTGCTGTGACAGAAACCTGGTTCAAGGCTCCTGAGAGCACCCCAGCACTAACAGGTTTCATCTCATATCATGCGATCCGCCCCAAAATCCGGACAACACCAAGAAAGGAGGGGGGGGTGTCCATATTCATAAAGGACACCCACACCTCAAGGTTGGTGGCAACGCACGATGCATCGGAGACCATCCAGGTGCAATTAACCATAGGCAAGACTGCTCTGCAATTTGTAGCATGTTACAGGCCACCCTCTCAAACTCAGGAACCTCACATGGCCTTCCTGAAAACATTGGAGGGATAAATGTATCTCCAAACACCATCATACTAGGTGACTTCAACTACCCTAATATAGACTGGGAACACTACTCAAGCCCGAACACTCTAAACCAAAGATTCCTGGAGTTCATAAACTCAAATGCCATGGAACAACTAGTCACCATCCCCACAAGAGGAGAAAACATACTTGATCTCATCATCACGAACATGGGATCAAAATGTTCAACACCGGAAGTATACCCCTCACTGGTGAGATCAGATCATAAACTAATCTCGCTGGAGGTCCTCATCCCGCCCCCACCTGAAACAAAATAGACCACAGTGAAAAACTTCTCAAAAGCTGATTTCACACTTCTAAAAGCTAGTGTGGTCTCCTTTAAGGCCCCTGAGCCAGTGGTAAACATTACTCAAACCACTGACTCACTTACAAATGCCTTCTACCAGCACCTACAGGACTGCATGGATCAGGCAATCCCAAACAAAACTAAGACTCTCTGTACCAAAGGCAAGCGTCCAGTCTGGTGGACCCCAGCCATAAACAAGCTCTACAACAAAAGGAGGAAGCTACTACAAGATAGAGCAAAATCCTTGAAAGGTAAGACACCTTTGATCATTATAAGTAAAAAACTAAGAGCTCTCATAAAATCATCCAAGGCAAATTTTGAGAGAAAAATCGCCAAGGACTCTAAAGACAATCATAAGGCCTTCTTTAGCTATGTTAGAAACCTAGGAGGAAACTCCCAGATATGCTCAGAATTAGTTCAAAATTATGTGAAAATTACTGAACCTACACACATTGCCAATATACTGGCTGACAGGTTCAGTGCAAACTCCCTCCCCCCCAAAAGGAGAGATATCTATTCCAGAGGATTGTAGCCCCCCAAACATCTCCAACGCCCAGGTGAGAACTGCCCTCACTAAGGCAAAAAACACAGCATCCATGGGACCGGATGGTGTCCCCGGCTGTGTGCTTCACAAACTCAACGAGGAATTAAACCCACAGTTAGGACAGCTGTTTAATCTTAGCCTCACCTCAGGATACGCACTCAAGGAGTGGCGACGGCGACTGTGGTCCCACTTCATAAGGGCGGTGCCTCCACAGACCCTGGAAATTACCGCCCCATTAGCTTGACAAGCCTTATCTGCAAAGCCATGGAGAGGATCATAATGGAACTCATAAATAAAGACATAGGGAACTTGCAGACTTTGGATCCAACCCAGTTTGGCTTTGTCAAAGGCAGATCCTGCCTCTTAAACTTGGTTGACTTTTTCGAGACAGTCACCAAAGCCATTGATGAGGGAAAGGCAGTCCATACAGCCTACCTCGACCTGGCAAAGGCCTTGACACAATACCCCACTCAGGTATCATCGAAAAACTCATCAGCTTGAATGTAAACCCATACATCACAAGATGGGTTGCAAACTGGCTAAGTGACAGAACCCACAGGGTCAGAGCTGCTGGAGCCATGTCAGACTCAAAGCCTGTCACAAGTGGTGTCCCACAGGGCTCAGTCCTGGGTCCACTCTTGTTCGGCATCTACTTTTCTGAAGTACAAGCAAACACAGGAGGGTTATGGCTGACAAAGTTTGCAGATGACTGCAAACTGGGCGCCATAGTCGAAAACACATCTGACACAGATATCCTCCAGAAGGGCCTCACAGAAACGGATAACTGGTGCCAGAGCCATGGCCTGAAGTTAAACGCCAAAAAATGCATAGTCATACCCTTCGGGAAAAACAAGGTTACCCCTAGCTACCATATAGGTGGCAATCCACTGAGCACAGAAAAGTCATCAGGGATCTGGGGACCCAAGTTGACAGTAGCCTTCGCTTGACACTCATGTTGCTAAAGTAGTTAGGAAAACCTTCTATATCGCCCACCTGATCATGAAGGGATTCACATCTAGATCAAGGGAGGTCATCGTCCCCTGTACTCATCACTCATTAGACCTATGATTGAGTACAATGCCCGTTCGAATGTATCTGACCAGACACCTGC
Source organism: Protopterus annectens (assembly GCF_019279795.1). NCBI lineage: Eukaryota > Metazoa > Chordata > Ceratodontiformes > Protopteridae > Protopterus > Protopterus annectens. The sequence continues at coordinate 41,121,761 of NC_056732.1, forward strand.
TGCAGCTTGAAAGGCCCCAAAAGTTCCTCACCAAAAGGATAAAGGGTCTCAAAAATATGTCTTATGCTGCCCGACTGAAAGAACTCCAGCTCTATTCAGTCTCATACCGCTTGCTCAGAGGTGACCTGTGCCTGACATATAAGGCCATGTCAAACCCAGATTTGATGAATATGCTTCACCTCAAAAATCTAGATCCCTCAGAACCACAAGGGCGGAGACTTAAACCTTGACACGGTTATAAATAGAACGTGCTGGAGGGACAGATTCATCACCCAGAGACTCCCTATGCTGTGGAACAAAATCCCTGTACATGTGAGGCAGAGCACCTCTCTGGCCTTGTTCAAGAGGAATCTTGACCAATGGATGGGAGATTGCAGATATACCCCAGGGATTACTTCAGTGTCACTGCTTGACAGAGGCACAGCAAAATGATAGGCATAGTTTTTATTCAAACTAAAGGGGTGGCGAAAGCCACATAACTATGGGCTAGGCTTATAAATGCCCTTGGGCAGATAGCCTAGTATGAACCTATGAACCTATGAACCTATATCACATATATCTATATATCTATATAGAGATAGATAGTTACAGATATTATGTGATACAATATTGGGGAAGTATAAATAGCAGAAAAGATGCTCACCCAGTGCACTGATTCTCAAATATTGTATTTTAAATTAACAATTATAAATGCTAATGAGGGAAGTTAATGTGTACAGATAAGCTGCATCTGTTAGGCATATATTTCAATGCAATAATTAAAGCAAGGACAACTGGAAGTAACTTGGTTGTAAACATTAATGTAATGTTTAAGTTTCTGAAAGATGACACCCTCAAACTGAATAGTGCTTGTACTATGAAGGTTATACTAATTATATGGCATCATAGTGGCAGCAGTTATACTGGATGTCAATCTCATGGACTGTAAAAGCGAAAGGTAGTTATTCATAACGGATCATGCTCAACTATTTTTGAAGTGAATAATAGCTAAGGATCCTACCATTACACTTTGTATATATATTCTTATCATTTTGGATAAAAGATGAACAGAGAAGACTAACACAAAATTTAAGCACTTTGTTATTATCAAAAAACAGCAAGACTTCTTCAGAACATAAGGAAATGAAAGAATAATCATACATCTAAATGCATTACTGGTACCTGAAAGTCCAGAAACTTAATTTCTCCTTCATGGAAAATAAATACCTTTGCCAAGCAAAATCTGTTAGCCAAAAGGTCATGTTGTCTCAGCTAATTTTCATTAAAGCAGATCCTGATTTCTAGAAGTTTACCTGATAATATTTACTCAATGAGTTTACAGAATAAGTATGTTAGTCTGAGGAAAAGGTTGTCTATAGTGTCAGATGTCCTTAACATTCTAGAATGATAATGTTCACGGGTTTCCATATGGTTGGAACATAATCGTCTCTCATTAAGTTATGAAACAGGAGCATAAGTGAGTAATTTGTGAAGATGCAATTGCCGATACAAATATTCCACATATCCAGTAATTAACCAAAATTCATCAGCTGACAGGTAGGGTAAGGTGGGACTTTCTAACATATAATAAGTACGAAAGGAGTAAGTTTTACATTTTACTACTAGGGTCGAAGGTAGCATGTAAGTTGTTATCAATGCTAAAGCAAGGAGTAGCTTGATAATTATTCTAACAGCCCTACACAGCTGTAATTTGTTTTTTTTTTCTTATCATAAGCTATAAGTTAAAGTTCTTTCTTAGGTGATTTAGAACAGCAAGCACGCCTCTTCATTTACTGATCCAACAGAGTTTCTCTAGTTCTGTTTAAATGAGTCTTTTTTGTGTGTCATACAAAAATCTTTGCCTCCTAGTATAAATGATTGTGATACTGACATTCCATCAATTAGGTTGAGCATTCATAAACAAATGCGTTTATGGAATCATAGAGAATATGGTAAAAATCATTTTAAATACAGTGAATTGATGGAACAGAAACATAAATCAAATGTTCGCCTATCAAAAAAGTAGATAATTAACAGACTTAAAATCGCTGTAGGCAGAAACAGTTTACATGTTTTTAAGTAGTGTATTAAACAAACTAAAGCTCTGTAATGACAAATATCAAATCTGAAGCTTTTTTCATGGGCTAGTGATTTCATTTAAAATCCATATTCCTGCCTCACCCTTCAACCATAAACAAAGAGAAATAAAACCATTCAGGTTAGATAAGAGAAATGTATTCATACACACCTAATGGTGTATCTTCTGTAGGAAATGTCTATTTCAAAAATGTTCTAGAAAACTCTATAAGTAATTTCTTACTGATCCACTTACACTGGAAAAAGAATCAGATGTACCATAAAGCTGGTTAAGAAGAATAAAGGCATAGTACCAGCATAATAACTACCTGAAGTCTTTAATGCTGGAGATAAAGGGTGTCTTTAACGTTGGAAATAAAGAACTGATAATGAAGCTATCAGCTCAATCCCTGACTCTGGACTAATGAGAACATTTTCCTAATATTTTAAGAATGCCAACATCATCAGTATCTTCCGGAAGGGAGACTAGTCAACATAAGGCAGTTATTAGGGCACTGCCCTATTCTCTACTGCAGGAAAAATCCTTGCTCAAGTTCTTTTAAACCAATGTCTTCTCATCCCTGAAGAAATCCTGAAAGAACTCCTGTGTGACTTTAGACTACCTAATGGAACAACTGGCATAATCTTTATGATCAAGCATATTCAATAAAAAGTTTCAGGAACAACATCAAAACTTATGTATTTTTACTGATCTGGAAAAGGCTTTCAGCATCATCAGTCATGGTCATTTTTGAAGATATTGGAAGGATTTGGCTGCAATATCACATTCATTTGGCCCTGAGATTTTGCATGCCCAGGTGACTTCATACACTGTCTGTGGTAATTCAGAGACACGTTTGTGCAAAACCTGGATTGAAATAAAGTAAAAATACATCATTACCTCAGTATATTGTTTTACATTTTCATAGCAAACATCCTAATCCTCAGCAAAGAGTGCCTTCTGACTAAAACTGACATAGAAAAGAAAATGTGCAGAGGGCTCTGTGGTCTTGTATAGCTGTATTCAATGAGGAAACTTTCCAAGGCATAGTTCATTGGCTTTCAGTATGCTGATGAGTGTGCCATTTTTGGATACATTAAAAGTGACCTCCAAAGTACACTAAATTTTATTTATTTATTTATTTTACAGTTTTTTTTACCAAGGACGTCCATTGGGCCGAAGGAGCCCATTTTCAATGGAGTCCTGGGGAGAAAAGGTCCAACAAGCTTAAACAAGTGATAAAGTAATTAAACACACCAACAAAATGTTACAAAGTATATTAAATTTGTAAAATTTGTAGTATACAATGAAATAAGAGATGTACTAACAAACAAAATAATAGTATAAAATGCATTTACAGGGAAATCAAAGGTACTATATATATGTACATATATTTAAATAGTCTACACAAGTGAACTTCTCAAGTCAGATTACAAAAGAAACAAGAAACAGAGAACAGAGAAATTAACGACTAATAGAGTGAAGATGTAGGTACAGAAGGAAGGAGCAGAGATGTAGGTGGAAAATTAGGTAGAAAAATAGACAGTGGGGATCAGAGTTGTGAAAATTGAAAAAGAGAGGTAGGTAGGATGTAGAGAAGTAGAGGAGGGGGACCAGAGTTATGAGAAATTAGAGAAGAGAGATAGGTAGGTTATGGTTAAGTAGAGGAGAGTCAGGAGGGGTGAGAGCAGGAGCAAATCTGCAAAACATTAATCAAGTCTGGGACTCTTGATAAATCTCATGAAGACCAAAAGTTTTGAATCAGCTTGCTCAAGGCCTTGCAAATGACCTTCTATAATTTACCTCCAATGGGCAGACCATTGAGACGATTCCGCACTTCCCTACGTTTCAGTCTCTTTTCCTTAAGAGCTAAGATAAAGATTAAGAGCTGGCATGCAACCAGGAGTGCAAGCACCTCCTCTGAGGAATTGCTCCAGTCTGAGTTCATCAAATGTATCCTAAGAAAGGATGGAAAGATGCAGGTGTACCATCTTAACTGTAGACGATTCACCAACCTACCTCTCAACCTCTAAGCACAAGAAATCTGGGCAAAGTCAAAAATAATAGCGGAGTAATATTCCACAAAAATTTATCCAGATCCTACAAATTATATACAACAAGCCTTATACATCTTTATATATTAACAAAACTTGGTCTAACAGAATTTCAATTAAAAATGGAACCCACCAAGGATGCCCTCTATCTCCTATACTTTTTAACTTATATCTTGAACCACTCTTCTTAAATATTAAACAAAATCTTTACTATAACCCCCCAATACTAGTTAACACCAAAATCTTCCTCTCAGCCTTTGCAGATGATTTGAATATCTACTGTACCAAACCAATCTCAGATGTAAATAAAATACTATTGACTATAGAACACTTCTCAAAGATATCAAACTACAAATGAAATCTTAAAAAAACTAACATATTTCCATTAAACACCCCCAAACCATTCTCGCTCCTACCCCTAATAGGAAAAATAAAAACAAAAGAGATAATCAACTACTTAGGCATCACTTTCTCAACAAACAATAAAGATTTTTACTTAAATAATATAACAAAAAAATGGCAAAATATTATTTTAGATCTTAACAGATGGAAAAACCTTAAACTACCTTTCCTGGCAAAAGTCTCAATAGTTAAAATTAATGTATTACCCAGATTACTTTATATATTCATGACTACTCAATTAAACATACCCAATAATTTTTTTTAGACAAACTCACACTTTGCTTGCAAAATTTATATGGGAACCAAAAAAAACAGAATCTCATATATCAAACTTACAACCCCAAAAAGTAAAGGTGGTCTAGACCTTCCCAATTTCGAGACGTATTACCTAATTACAAACACTAATAGAGTACTGTGAATAGCCGAATACAACCCAAAGAACAAAGACTAGTCCCCAATGTGGATAATAATATACCAAAGACATATCAAAAGCTTGGATATCAACCCCAAAGCCTTACCATTTCTAAATACAAGTTTAATAAAACCGTGCAAAATATTTGAACCACTGAAACACTCTATTTTATTAACTCAAAAACTCTTCTAATATCTAAATTTAACTCAAGCTATGGTGATACAACCCTTACACAAAAATCCAAACCTTAAAATGAACAATCAGTCTCTAAACCTGAATCCCTTCCCTAAATTAATTAATATAACCATCCAAGATATATACCCTTACATCAACGACTCTATACAAGAAATAAGGAATAATTGGAACCTCCCCAAATCCTATACAGTGATTTTAAGGCAAATTAAAGAATTATGTACCAACTATTTACAACATTGCAACATAAGCAACAATGATATTACAACCTGTATCTCTCTATGAAAAACCATCCTCTCAACTAAAAAAATATATCACTAATACATACAAATTAATTAAAGACATTAAATTCCAAAAAGATCTGCTTGTCTCAGATTATTGGAGAAAGTACAATCCATCCATCAATACCCTTCAACTAAACCAAGCTATTAACTTAACAAATAGATCCATACCTCTTAAGAAATTGCCATTTACCCAACTGATGATCTATAACAATGCATATTTCACGCCCGCTATATTACAGAAATTTAACTCTACGAAATCCCCTCTTTTTCCTCATTGTAAAATTCAAACGGCTGATATACTCCATTTATTCTGGAGCTGTAAATGTGTATTTAAACTTTGGAACTCCCTTAAATTCCAATTGCAAAAAATGGGCTATCAAACATCCACACTCACCTGGGAATTTACTCTTCTACATATTCTACCAAATAATATCTCTAAAACTCAAGCAATTACTATGATCAATATTTTTCTCTTACTGAAACTCTATATAGCAAACAATTGACTTAACCTAAATAACACATCCTGGAAGAATTTCAAATTAATGGCGACTAAACATCTTTTAGCCCATAAAATCTTAATCGATAAAGGGAATAAAAACATTAATCACAGGAAATTATGGGAACAAATCTTCAGTATTATTCTGGCCTAGCACATGACAACGTATCAGGCTTAAATACAAATAAGAGATCCCTTACTAAACTATATTCATAGACCAAGAAATTTTCTTCTTTTTCCTATTTTTTCTAAGCTATATGCACAATCACAACTCCCACTGAAATGTATCAATTTTTCTCTTGAATATTGAAAGCATCTATGTATATAATGTAAATAGTATTGGTTGATTGTTTTATTTCTATTTGTACTACCCTCAATGTATAACAACTGCTTACTGTGAAGAGGTCTTAACTCTACCTGTTCTACTATGTATGCTATTTTAGATTAATGCAAAGAATAAATAAAAATTATTGAAACAAAAAATAATAGGGGAGTGACAAATGCCGAAAATCAGGGATAGATTTTAAATGTTGTTCTTTTCAACTTAGAAAAATGATAGAATAAGATGTTTTGCATTAACACGCATTTTTCTGAAGAATACAAAGTCTGAAACTCATATGGATGCCATTATTTAGTGACTTCAATCCTCAAAGATTTCACAAAAAAAAAACACGTTTTATGAAGAACAGACCAAACTATAAGGCAAAACTGGACATTCTGTGAAAATCTGGACAGCTGAGAGGTATATTTATCAACAAGTTCTGAAGAAGCTATAGAAGAAATACCACTGCCTTATCCTCTACTACAAAGTGTGTTTCATTTGAAACCACAAGCTACAGGCATCACCACATCTCACTTGTTCAGAACAAATCAAACCATTTTTTTCTCTTATTACAAGCCCTTAAACCCTCTTTATCTGGGAATGTTAAGAGAAAATTTGCCCATGATTTCATTTCTTTACTGCTCAAGATTTGTTTTGAGATGCCTAATGCCTACTTCAAAACATAGGGAACAGTCCTTCTTTATAATATATGGTAAGTAGAGCTGTACTGCAGTCACGGCCAATGAACCTGAAATATCTATGAATTGTTCCTGTCCATGACTGTGGATCATTCCGGAGAACATTTTAGGGCTATTTGCTGTGCCATAACAATTACTTCTATAGCAAACTTAAAGGCATGCATATAAATAGTACTGGATAAGCTACAGACTAGTGTTATAGGCACACATGTATGCATCCATACACCATGTGTGCACATATTATACAAGCCCGTGCAGTGCCTTCTCAGTAGTTAAAGTTCTCGCCCATGGGGCCCTTGTCCCTAAAGTACTGTCCCCCCCAATATCCCTGGCTATGAGTCTTACTGATATGCATTCCATATAATCTATCAGTCCTACTGAGTAAGCATGGAAGTATGCCAACAACTTTAGTTCCAGTGTTCTGCCAGTCACAGGACTGGCCAACTAAAATTGCTCTACCATTATGGAGGTCATGTTATAACTATACTACTAACATGTTCTGGTAAAGGGATGACCAACTATAACTGGATACTCCCTATAAGTAAAGTTAAACAGCAACGAGCACTCCCATAGTTAGAGAAGTCTGTGGTCAGTGTATGGAGATAACTGAAGGCAGCCTTGTAGCTACTGATAGCATATACTGTGAACTGTGCTTGCATATGATAATGACATCCAGTGAAATTCACAGACATGACATAATCACAAGATATTGTCAACATTTCTTTTATGAATCAAGTTAATACGCAGATCACAAATCAGCAACAGTATGCAAAATTAATTTATGAGACTACACACTATGTTTCTGGATCTGCTTAATTCTTTTCTTACTGACAATACACCTTAACCACTCTTTTTTTGTACCTCACTCTCACTGATATGGGAATAATTTTCTGGCCCTTTCCGTTTTACATTTCTTTACAATCTGGAATAGTTTTTTTTGCAGAATTACATACTTTTTGTTGAAAGGCTATCTCTGAGAAATTCCACAGAGTCTGCATTTGCCTCCTTAGTGAACTCATAAAATATGAAAAAGCAATTTGTTTTGTTTATTAGACAAAACATACAGAAGATGTTTTATGTTTATTTTTTGAGGATATCATTTGGCTTCCTGATATCCAACACTTTAGAGCTCATTAGGTCAAGTCCACAAGACCATACAGGTACCCCATTGAACGTTATATGACTTACCCCAGGCTTTGGCAACCTCAGAGTTGGCTGAATGCATTTATAGATACTGTGAACACAGTCTATATAACGACCGTGAGAGGATTTGCCACAACACTTGTAAAAGTCTTCACTGGGCTTCCTATTAAGTCTTAAAGATGTAATTATATATGCTTGGTGGGTCAGACACGAACAAGCTAAACAAAATTCATGTAATAGTTATCAAACAAACAAACAAATGCCAGGATTAGGAAGTGATATGCCCAGCATGATAAAAACACTTTCATCAAACTAAACAAACAACTAAGAGGGCAGATTAAGTCTACTAAAGCCCAATTTGCAGTAAAGATGACCTCCCAGGCAAAGGACAACCACAAGTCTTTCTTTAGCTATGTCCAAAACCTCAAAGGCAACATAGAGCAGTTTGCAGAACTGATTGTAAATGGACCCACTTACATGGAGTCAGAAGATATAGCAAATCTGCTATCCAACAAATTCATCTCTAGTTTTAACCCACTCTCCACCCCCCCCCAATCCCCCCTGCCCCCAGAAAATACCATCAAGCATAATCCCCAACAATAAGAAGCAGGTCCTAAATGTACACTTTAAGACCAAAAACACTGCATCAATGGGCCCTGATAATATCCCAGGATGCCTTCTAAATAGCCTGAAACATGATCTATTGGGACCACTGGAGTCACTGTCTAACCATAGTATCCATATAAGCTTTGTGCCTTGTGAACGGTGAACTGCAATGGTCCTCCTTTTACACAAGTGGAGACCATCAACAGACCCCAGGTGTTACAGACCCATAAGTCTGACTAGTCTCATATGCAAAGCCATGGAAAGAATTATCACATAAATGATAAATAAGATCATAGAAAGTGTTCAAAAACAGGATCCAACCCAGTTTGCTTTCATCAACGACAGATCATGACTGCTAAACCTGGTGTACATCTTTCAGAAGGTTGGTAAAGCAATGAGTGAGGGCAAAACAATGTATATCTAGACCTGACTAAGGCATTTGATACAATACCCCAATTGGCATTGTAACCAAACTCATGGATAAACCCCTATCTTACATACTGGATAACTGGCTGACTCTCAGATAGGACCCAGGAAGTTAGCATAGGGGAGACCACCTCCACAAAAAGAATGGTCACTAACAGAGTCCCTCTGGGCTCTGTGCTGAGTCTGCTCCATTTTGGCATCTAATTCCCAGAAGTCAAGGCCAATGTCAAGGGCCTCTAGCTGACTAAGGTAGCAGATGATTGCAAACCAGGAATAGTCATAGAGTCCCCCAAAACACTAACACCTTATGGTAAGAACTAACACAGACAAATGACTGGTGCCAAAGCCATGGCTTAAAACTTAATGCCAAGAAATGCATAATAGTTCCCCTTGGGAAGTCAGCCACCCTAGGAAATTACTTCATCAATAACACACCCCTGTGAGCAGAACCAGTAGTCTGGGATTTGGGTACATATGTAGATAGTAACTTGGCTTTCAACCCACATGAGTCTAAGGTACTAAATGTTACGGTACCAAATAATTTGCACACAACACAGTTCCAATGAGAATAATAATCTCTTTTATTACAAAGAAAGGCACATACATGGGAGACTAAGAAATTTAAGTCCTGTCCCCATGAATAGTCAAATCATACATTCTTTATACCTTTAGTAGTTCAAAACAACATTATAGTATCAATCTTAGAGCAACCTCTGACCAATTAAAAGTTAGCACTACACTACAGCATTATTTTTGCTAAGAACTCATGACTCTATGCTTATGATGTTCCATTCCAGGCATGAGTTCAAAATTCCAAAAAAGAACTCTCTGCAAAAAGCAGAATTTTCTACACTATGCCATGCTAGCATTTTTTGTATTTAACAGAAAATAAATAATAAAATACATACTGAAAAACACTAGAAATTAATCCATCTTGAAATGAAAGCATATTAAAATGAAATGCACACTCGTTTTCCTACTCTGTATGCCCAGTCTTCACTTTCCCCCCATCAATGCTGAAAAGCTTCACTGAAATCATATAATTCTTTTAGGACTGGACAATGATTGCAAGTTCTCAGACGAGCAAATACTTTGTCACTTGCTATCAAGCACTTACACAAAACTTTTATGCAGTTGATTCAGAAACAGTCTTATTAGCACTAAAACATGCCTACATCTTGATAGAATAAAAACACAATCTGAATACTGCAAAGAAGTTTTTTTTACGTCCTCCCTTTTGTGTGTGTGTGTGTGTGTGTGTGTGTGTGTGTGTGTGTGTGTGTGTGTGTGTATATATGCATGTATATATATATATATATATATATATATATATATATAAAAAATAAGAGAGAGAAATTGATATACATACATACATATATGTATTATTTATATATATATATATATATATATATATATATATATATATATATATATATATATATATATATATATACATGGATTCATTTCATAACCCTGAAATCTCAAAACACTGAAAATGAGAAAACTTGATAATCTGGAAGCCCAAAATCCTGAAAACTCAAAATCGTGAATGTCAAAATACTGAAAACAGATAAGATACATATACTGACTGTAAACAACAAAAACCTAATTACATTCCTTCAAATATAAGCAGGGTGGCAAGCCCCCATGCACCCCCCACACCTCCTGTTACTTAAATATATCAACTCCAGGATTGCACTTAGTGTAGTTAAGTGCAATTTTGGTGAAAAGTAATATGATTTACCTTGTTTAAACTCAGTATATGTATGCTGTGTGTTTTCAGTATTTTGAGTTTCAGTATTGTGAGTTTTCAGGATTATGAACTGTCAGGATTTTGGTTTCAGTGTTCTGAGTTTCAGTATTGTGATATTTCAGTATTATGAAGTGAATCCATATATATATATATATATATATATATATGTATGTAAAATTTACTAAAATATTGCAATACTTTATTTACATCATATACTGTACAATGATTTTTATCTAATGTGCTCAGTGGCATTGATTTAATCTGATACATGTTTTAATTGTCATTTTTTTCTGGATTCTAATACCTTTAAAATGCAAGCTTTTATCATGAATGAAATAAATTCTAATAATAAAATGATAATAGCTATAATCATAAATAATTTCAAAGTAATGCCCCCCCCCAATCTGGAGAAAAGATTGGTTAACCATGACCTCTGGGTACTATCAGCTTCTTTGGCATGTGAAAGCTCAGCTACTTTTTAATTATTTCTAGGTGACTAGAAATGGCATCAACATCACCAGAAATAAATGAACAATGTGCCGTTTTGATGAGTGCACACATACACTCTTGAGAATTGAGGGTGAAATCAAGCACCATTCAGTTTTGTCGTACCACACTGTGCATGGCAGGCCTCTCTGGATTAATTAAATTAATAGACTCAAAAGCAGACTTACTAAATTTTGAAAAGCTTAGACAACTTCCTCAGCTACCATATGGATTAGACCACCCCATAAGCAGGTGTAATTACTGCTCCAGAAATGACCCCATCACCAAGAGCCATGTGTGCAAGTCTTTTAAAAGCAATCTTTTGAACAGTATTATGATAAACCCAGGAGGCATCTATTTTTTTAACTGAATTTGGAATGGTTTTAATTTCTGTCTTGCAATGAGCATTATGAATTTTGCTGTTTGTCATATAGCTGGTATAAAATGTCCTATATAACAACAATCAGACCAGTCTGTAGGTAAACTGGCATAAGCGTGATCTCCACAAATATAATACTATGCATGTAATGCTGTCATACCCTACCCTCTTGCCCCATCATAAATTATTCAAATGAAATTGCAAACGGTTTCCAACAAAAAACATTCATTTTTACGATAGTAAACATGTCCCTTAGTAGTCATTGTCATTGATAGCTGAAGCAGTACTACTGCATAGTGGGTAAAAGCATATTTAACCTTTCAGTTTTTAGCAAAAAAAAAAAAAATAGTACATAATGCAGCATGAAGCTCTATATCAGTCATCGGTATAGGGGTCGATGGAATACTCCTATGCTCCCACAATGTGTAGTAGGTATGTGGGTACACACCCCACAGTTACTAATGTATAGGGATCAATGGAATATCCCCATACCCCCATCATGTGCAGTAGGTATATAGGCACATACCGCACAATTACTAATGTATAGGGATCAATGGAATATCCCCATACCCCCATCATATGCAGTATGTACATGGGCACACACCCCACAGTTACTAATGTATATATATATATATTGGCTTAAGTATTGGTGTCATTCAAAGGGGATCCAATGCCTGTCAGCCTGGGATGACATGCTCGACAAGCCACGATGCTTCGCTAGGGACAGCTTGCAGCTGTCACCCCTGGGCTTTTGGATATTGGCAAAGGCTCTTGCTACCCCCATAGTGCCTTTTTTAGGCAAGGCTCAAAAGACAAACCCACCTCCATAGGTATCACAAGGGATAAGAAACTAAGAGTAATGCTACTCAACGCCAGAAGTCTAAACCTCAAGATTCACGCACTCAAAACTCTCCTCAGCATGGAGAACATCGATGTCTGTGCAGTAACAGAAACCTGGTTCAAGGCTCCCGAGAGCACCCCAGCACTACCAGGTTATACCTCATACCATGCTTTTCAGCCCCAAAACTTGGACCGAACCACAAAAGGAGGGGGAGTATCAATATTCATCAAAGATACCCACACCTCCAGGTTGGTGGCACAGCACAAAGCATCAGAGACTATCCATGTGCAACTAACAGTGGGTAAAACTGCCTTCCAGTTTATAGCCTGCTACAGACCACCCTCCCAAACCCAGGAACCCCACTCGGCCTTCCTGAGAACACTGGAAAATATGAAGGTCTCTCCAAACACCATTATATTGGGGGACTTCAACTACCCAAACATAGACTGGGAGCATTACTCTAGCTCCAACACCCTAGCCCAAAGGTTCCTAGAATTTATAAACTCAAATGCTATGGAACAACTTGTTACCACTCCCACAAGAGGGGAAAACATACTGGACTTGTTCATCACCAACATGGGGACTCTATGCTCCAGACCAGAAGTGTATCCCTCACTGGTAAGATCAGGCCATGATCTAATCTCACTGGATATTCACATCCTGACCCCACCCCCCACCCAGAAAACCACAGTGAAAAACTTCTCTAAAGCAAATTTCACACTCCTCAAAACCGAGGTGGAATCCTTCAAAGCCCCCGGGCCTGTGGAAAATATGGCCCAGACCGCAGAATCCTTTATAAACGATTTCTATGAACACCTTCAGGAATGCATGGATCATGCAATCCCAAATAAAACTAAGACCCAATCCTCCAAAGGCAGACGTCCTGTCTGGTGGACCCCAGCCATAAACAAACTATACAATAGAAGGAGGAAGCTACTACATGATAGAGTAAAATCCCAAAAAGGGAAGGCATCTCTGATCAGTATTAGCAAAAAACTATGGGCACTCATAAAATCATCTAAGGCCAGCTTTGAGAGAAAAATTGCACAGGACACTAAGGATAATCACAAGGCTTTCTTTAGTTATGTTAGGAACCTGGGTGGGAATTCCCAGATATGCTCAGAATTAGACCAAAATGACAAAAAATACACCGAACCCACAGACATTGCCAAAATCCTAGCTGACAGGTTCAGTGCAAACTTCTCCCCCCCTCCCCACCAAAAGGGCAAATATCTATCCCAGCAGAGTGCTGCCCCCCTGACGTCTCAGATGCTCAGGTAAGAGCCGCCCTCTCCAAAGCAAAAAACACAGCATCAATGGGACCAGACGGTGTCCCGGGCTGCGTCCTACATGAACTCCAAGAAGAGCTAAACCCAAACATAAAACTACTGTTCAATCTCAGCCTTACTACAGGATATGTACTCAAAGAGTGGCGTACAGAAACAGTGGTCCCTCTCCACAAAGGTGATGCCTCAACGGATCCTGGAAACTATTGCCCCATAAGCCTGCTAGCTTGGTCTGCAAAGCTATGGAAAGGATCATCATGGACCTCATAAATAAAGATATTGGGGACCTACAGACACTGGATCCTACCCAGTTCAGCTTTGTTAAGGGCAGATCCTGCCTCTTAGACCTGGTTGATTTCTTTGAAACAGTCACCAAGGCCATTGACGAGGGGAAGGTGGTCCACACAGCCCACCTGGACCTTGCAAAAGCCTTCGATACAATACCCCACTCGGGCATTATAGATAAGCTCACCAGCTTAAATATAAACCCCTATGTCACTAGATGGGTTGCAAACTGGCTCAAGGACAGAACCCACATGGTTAGAATTGCTGGAGCTATGTCAGACTTCAAACCAGTTACAAGTGGCATCCCACAAGGCTCAGTCCTGGGACCTCTCTTGTTCGGTATATATTTCTCAGGGGTACAGGCCAACACGGAAGGACTGTGGCTGACCAAGTTCGCAGATGACTGCAAACTGGGTGCCATAATCGACTCTCCAGCTGACACAAGCATCCTCCAAAAGGGCCTCATAGAAATGGACAACTGGTGCCAGAGCCATGGCCTCAAGCTAAACGCCAAAAAGTGTATAGTCATCCCCTTTGGCAAAAACAAAGTGCCCACAAATTACCACATAGGTGGTAATCCATTAAGTACAGAAGAAGTAATTAGGGACCTGGGGACCCAAGTTGATAGCAATCTCTCATTTGACAACCACGTGGCCAAAGTGGTTAGAAAAACATTTTATATAGCCCACCTAATCATGAAGGGATTCACATCTAGATCAGGGGAGGTCATCGTGCCTCTTTACTCATCCCTCATCAGGCCCATAATTGAGTACAATGCCTCTTTTGGGATGTACCTTACAAGACACCTGCAGCAACTGGAAACACCCCAAAAGTACCTCACCAAGAGGATCAAAAGGCTCAAACAGATGCCATATGCTGCCCGGTTAAAGAAACTCCAGCTCTACTCAGTGGCATACCGCCTGCTCAGAGGCAATCTGTGCCTGACGTATAAAGCCATGTCCAACCCAGAATTAATGGACATGCTGCACCTCAGAAAATCCAAATCCCATCGAGCTACGCGCTTGAGAGATTTGAACCTCAGCAATGAAATAAATAGGACATGCTGGAGGGACAGATTCATAACCCAGAGGCTCCCTTCACTCTGGAATAAAATCCCAGTCCAGGTTAGGCAGAGTCCCTCATTGACTCTCTTCAAGAGGAATCTTGATGAGTGGATGGGAGATCGTAGGTTTACCCCGGGTATCACTTCTGTGTCACTGTTAGACAGAGGCACAGTATACTAACCTCGAAAAAGGGCATAGCAAAATTAATTTAAAATGGGTGGTGAAAGCCAAACACACTCTGGCTAGGCTTATAAATGCCCTAGGGCAGGTAGTCTAGTATGAACCTATGAACCTATCAATGGAATACCCCCATACTCCCATCATGTGCAGTAGGTATATGGGCACATACCCCATAGCTACTAATATATAGGTATAAATGGAATACCCCATACCCCCTATCATGTGCAGTATGTATATGGGCACACACCCCACATTACTAATGTATAGGGATCAATGGAATACCCCCTTACCCCATCATGTTCAGTAAGTATATGGAAACACTCCACAGCTACTAATGTATAGGGATCAATGGTGTACCCCCATACCCCATCATGTGCAGTAGGTATATGGGCACACACTTCACAGTTACTAATGTATAGGGAATCAATGGAACAGCCCCAAACTCCCCTATCATGTGCAATTGGTATATGGGCATATATCTTATAGTAAGTAATATCAAGTCTGTCATTTAGGTGTTTTTGGTTCAGTTTTATCTAAACGCCTGTCTCTATTCTTAGCAATGTGTGCATATCTATTAATGATCTGTGCAGTACTTAAAGTAAAAATGGTTGGTTATAGATGATAATGTACTCCAAGTGTATATCTATTAAGGAACAGTGCAGTATTTAAAGGAACAATGGTTGTAGATGATAATGTACTCCACGTGTATATTTATTAAGGATCGGTGCAGTACTTAAAGTAACAATGGTTGTAGATGATAATGTACTCCACGTGTATATCTATTAAGGAACGGTGCAATACGTAAAGTAACAATGGTTGTAGATGATAATGTACTCCACATGTATATCTATTAAGGATCGGTGCAGTACTTACAGTAACAATGGTTGTAGATGATAATGTACTCCACGTGTATATCTATTAAGGATTGGTGCAGTACTTACAGTAACAATGGTTGTAGATGATAATGTAGTCCACATGTATATCTATTAAGGATCGGTGGAGTACTTACAGTAACAATGGTTGGTATTTATTTATTTTTATTTATTTTACATTTGTTGACCGGGCTAGTCCAGCTGGATATATGTCCATTTTCAGTAGAGGCCCGGGGAGAAAAGCTCCACACATAACATTAGCAATACAGATAGACAAATTGTTAATAAAGACTTACACATAAAATATACATTTAAATCAACTTGTAGTCAAAATCAGCATACATTAAAGGAACTCAACAATTTAAACTCATACACAATGTTCTGTCGACTTCAAAGCAAGGTTACCTAAAGCAAAAGGTAATGCAGTAAGGCATCAGCCAAGCAGATTACAGTAATAGCTTGAAGGGAAGGGAAGTGGAAGGAGTATGAAGGAAAGAAAAGATAAGGCACAAGGCCAGAATCATAAGAAAGAGAGGAGAAGAAAAAAGACAGTCAAGATGAGGTGGGAGAGATAGTAGATATAGTATAGATATGGTAGATGATAATGTAGTCCATGTGTATATCTATTAAGGATCGGTGCAGTACTTACAGTAACAATGGTTGTAGATGATAATGTACTCCACGTGTATATCTATTAAAGATCGGTGCAGTACTTACAGTAACAGTGGTTGTAGATGCTAATGTACTCCACGTGTATATCTATTAAGGATCAGTGCAGTAGTTACAGTAACAATGGTTGTAGATGATAATGTACTCCACGTATATATCTATTAAGGATTGGTGCAGTACTTACAGTAACAATGGTTGTAGATGATAATGTAGTCCACATGTATATCTATTAAGGATCGGTGGAGTACTTACAGTAACAATGGTTGGTAGATGATAATGTAGTCCATGTGTATATCTATTAAGGATCGGTGCAGTACTTACAGTAACAGTGGTTGTAGATGATAATGTACTCCACAAATATATCTATTAAGGATCGGTGCAGTACTTACCATAACAATAGTTGTAGATGACAATGTACTCCACATGTATATCTATTAAGGACTGGTGCAGTACTTGCAGTAACAAAGGTTGTAGATGATAATGTACTCCACGTGTATGTCTATTAAGGATTGGTGCAGTACTTACAGTAACAATGGCTGTAGATTATAATGTACTCCACGTGTATATCTATTAAGGATCAGTGCAGTACTTACAGTAACAATGGTTGTAGATGATAATGTACTTTACGTATATATCTATTAAGGATCAGTGCAGTACTTACAGTAACAATGGTTGTAGATGATAATGTACTCCACATGTATATCTATTAAGGATCGATTCAGTACTTACAGTAACAATGGTTGTAGATGACAATGTACTCCACGTATATATCTATTAAGGATCGGTGCAGTACTTACAGTAACAATAGTTGTAGATGATAATGTACTCCACATGTATATCTATTAAGGATCGGTGCAGTACTTACAGTAACAATGGTTGTAGATGATAATGTACTCCACGTGTATATCTATTAAGGATCGGTGCAGTACTTACAGTAACAATGGTTGTAGATGATAATGTACTCCACATGTATATCTACTAAGGATCAGTGCAGTACTTATAGTAACAAAGGTTGTAGATGATAATGTGCTCCACATGTATATCTATTAAGGATCGGTGCAGTACTTACAGTAACAATGGTTGTAGATGATAATGTAGTCCATGTGTATGTCTAGTAAGGATCGGTGTAGTACTTACAGTAACAATGGTTGTAGATGATAATGTACTCCACGTGTATATCTATTAAGGATCAGTGCAGTACTTACAGTAACAATGGTTGTAGATGATAATGTACTCTATGTGTATATCTATTAAGGAACAGTGTAGTACTTACAGTAACAATGGTTGTAGATGATAATGTACTCCACGTGTATATCTATTAAGGGTCAGTGCAGTACTTACAGTAACAATGGTTGTAGATGATAATGTACTTCACGTGTATGTCTATTAAGTATCGGTGCAGTACTTAAATTAACAATGGTTGTAGATGATAATGTACTTCACATGTATATCTATTAAGGAACGATGCAGTACTTAAAGTAACAATGATTGTAGATGATAATGTACTCCACGTGTATATCTATTATGGATAGGTACAGTGCTTACAGTAACAATGGTTATAGATGATAATGTACTTCACGTGTATATCTATTAACGATCGGTGCAGTACTTAAAGTAACAATGGTTGTAGATGATAATGTACTCCACATGTATATCTATTTAGGATTGGTACAGTACTTAAAGTAACAATGGTTGTAGATGATAATTTACCCTACGTGTATATCTATTAAGGACCAGTGCAGTACTTACAAAAACAATGGTTGTAGATGATAATGTACTCCACGTGTATATCTGTTAAGGATCGGTGCAGTTCTTAAAGTAACAATGGTTGTAGATGATAATGTACACCACATGTATATCTATTAAGGATCAGTGCAGTACTTACAGTAACAATGGTTGTAGATGATAATGTACTCCAGGTGTATGTCTATTAAGGATCGGTGCAGTATTTACAGTAACAATGGTTGTAGATGATAATGTAGTCACAGCTCCAGATGACAAAAGAAAATGAAATACAATGATAAAAATCACAGTTGTGGTCCCAATAATAGGTCTATCAGAAAAACAAACATGTTGGGCCTGGAGAAGGTTTTGAAAAACTGTAAGCACAAATGTTTTGCTGTTGGATTAAAGTCCATGTGAAATTGGTCACCAAATAATCTCCTACCAAAAATATCAAATGCAGATGGCTTTGCATATGAAATCTGTCTAGATGAAACATCATTTATGTCAGTGTCCAAATGGCATGATGAATCACTGATGGATTCAGAAGCAAGAAAAATATTGCCAGTGCTGAAGAAGAGGCAGCAGAATGTACTTCAGGCCAGAATGAAGTAGCAGAGTCACATGATTTCACTTCCTGGTCTGTTACAAAGGTTAACTTACCTGCATTTACTTCTGGATTTAATCTGGATGGCAAACAATTTGCAATCAGTTCCAGAACTGGTTCAGATGGGAAAACATTATAGATTGCCACCTCTGGATGCAGCAATGTCCCTAGTTTTTCTCCTGGTTCTGCTTGCAGTAGCTCCTGCTAGTTCGTTCACATGGAATTATGTTATTGGTGTCTCGATTGCAGTCATCAGAACAGAGGACCTTCTTTACATGTGGCACTTGATCTGCGTCGAGTGGCCTTCACAACAGATGGCAGTGGCAGCTATGAGCAAAAATAAGTAGGGTCCCTTCCTTCTGGGGCTGAGTGAATGCCTCTGGGAATGTAGACAAAATCTCTGGGCTGCAATTCATGGTTTTGTTGCTCTCTAGGTCATTGTTCTGCATACAAAATGACCGTATGCTACTTTTGTAAAACAGAACAAAGAGATTCACAATCCAATAAAATGTATTTGATTTGTCAATGTCCTGCAATTCCAAATTCTTGGGGAGGGGGTAGCAGGCATTCTCATGGGTCTGCCTATACAAATTTCGATCCTGCAGTGGCACTAACTATACTTATACTGAATAAAATGAAGGGCACAGCTTCTGGCCATTTAAGCCCAGATTCCTCAGATATTTTAGCTCATCGGGGGGGTCTTCATGGTTTGATTATCGCTTTCCAATGTCCCTGAGGCTTGTGCTCTATAGGGACAACGAAAATTAATTTCACATTCAAAGTTTCACAGATCTGCTGTATTACCTGACTAGTAAAAAGAATGTCCTGATCGGACTGAATGCGACAACGAACTCCAAATCTTGGGATTGGTTCAGTAAGCAAAGGTTTAGCTACTGTCTCAGCGTTATTCTTTACACAGGGATATGTCTCTACCCACCCAGAGAAGATTTCAATTACAACTAATGTGTGTTTAAATGTCTATACTTAGAAAAGTTCATTGCAGTCCCACTGTATAACACAGAATGCCCCCCAACTCTTTTTCAGTGTTCGAATATGTGCAGGTACAGATATAGATACATTGTGTTCTAAGCAAACTGCACAAGTATTTACAGAATGTTGGGTGACTTTTGAAAGATGAGGGGCAGACCAATCAGTGGAAATCTGTTTTCTTAAGGCATTTTTGCCCAAATAAAAAGTTAAATGGTAGGCTTTGATCAGCTGAGTTAAGACATTTTGTGGGGCTACCAGCCGTCCATCTGAGTGACTCCACATAAGGTCCAGAGACTGGCTGCAGCCATCATTTATCAGTTTGATTCTCTCAAAGCCCTGTGTCTGATTCGGAAAAGATAACAAGTCTTGCAAAAAATATTGTTAGTTTCATTCGTTTGCTGCAAAAACAAAGCCTGAATGGGATAAAACAATGTAGTCTGTCTTGCCACCATATCTGCAAAACCATTTCCCATAATTATACAGTAATCAACATTTATATGTGCAGCACATGTAACCATGGCTACCTCTCTTAGCAATAATAAGGCATCTGATAAATCATTAATTAAAGTTGCATTTCTATAACAGTTCCTGCAGAAGTTGAATAGCCTCATTCTTTCCAAAGTGTCACAAAATCTTTATAAGCATAACGTGAATCTGTGAAAGTTGTTACTGACTGTTCTTTGCCAGTCTTACAGGCTTCAGTAATAGCTACAAGTCTGGCTACTTGAGCGGACACATTTACATTTAATTATCCAGTTAACAAAATTCTGTCTTGTGTAAAAATGGAAAAGGCTGCTACAAGTTCACCATAGTCTGTTCAAACACAGGAGCTATCCACAAAAATAATTAAATCTGGATTCTGTAATGGAACATCTTTTAAATGTAACCTAGGAGGAAGCAGAGTGTTAACAATTACACAGCTGTGAAGTTCTCCTTCATCCGTTGTAGGGAATGAAAAAGCAGGGTTAAGTGGTGAGCATTAAACAATCTGTAAAGAAGGGTTATCAAGTCAAGACGCTTCATATTTAGACAATCATGCTGCTGTTAAGTATTGTATCTTAATCTTCAATAGCAATGTGGAACTGCCACATAAGTTTAGTGCCCAAGAGTTAGAGCAGCCATCATTTCCAATAAAAGTGCCATTGTGGTCAACGCCCTAAGGCAGTAGATTTGCGCTGAATTAAGGAATGGATCTATAACCTTCATTTCTATGTTGTACTAGTAGACCTAATGCTACTTTATTTCTCTCACTACAGAACAAGAAAAATCTCTTAGAATATTCTGTCAACCCAAGTGCAGGAGTGCTTAAAAATAATGTTTTCAATTGTACAAAAGCTTGTTCAAGACAAGCCTGCCTGGGTAAAGGTTCAGGGCTATCTTTCTTTAATAATTATAATAAAAATGTCACTACTTCTGCATAGTTAGAAATCCACTGTCAACAGTAACCTGTTAGGCCCAAGAAATATTGCAACTGTTAACGTATAGTAGGATGTGGTGCAACTTGTATTGCAATGACATGTGAAGTAAAGGTCTAACACCTTCTGAAATAAGACATCTCATGTATTGAATATGCGATTTCCATAACTGCAATTTGTCTGTGTTAACCTCACATCCTAACTCTGCTAACTTTGTCAAAATATCAATAGTATTTTATTGTAAGTCTGAAAGTAAATCAGCACCTATGTACTGAATTAGAATATAGGCACAAGGAAATTTACTATTGTCTGGCTGTATTTTCATTCCTCTAGAGAAAGGAGTAGTGATTTTACATATCCCAGCGGTGATCTAGTCCAAATGTACTGTTGTCCTCTATAATGAAATGCAAACAGATATTGACTATCTGGATGTACAGAAATGGAAAAAGATGCAGATCAAATATCTGAACAGGTGTTGGTGTAATTTAGAATTATTGCAGGATTACGGAGTAGCAGAAATGTTGATAGTACTATTGCATTAACTGCTTGTAAATCTTGTATGAATCTATATGTTTTTCCTGGTCTCTTAACTAGCACAATAGGAGTGTTTCAGGGACTTTGAGTTGGAACAATGATACCCTGTTGAAACAAGACAGAAATAATAGGTTTGATTCCCTTTTCTGCTTCTATCGACAAAGGATACTACCTTTGACAGAAGCTGACAGGGTTTCAATATTATACTCACAGGCTATGTGAGGCAAATCTGAAACCCTAACTATCAAACTCCAAACCAATCTATATAATTTGCATGTATCTACCTCCAGGTAATAATACATATTCTCTAGAGAACCTGCTCAGTCACCTCTCTACCCAACTTGCAGTTCCCTAAACCCTACCAACCACATAAACCTCTTTGGATTCTCACAGTTAATAACAACTCCTACAAGAATCCATAAACCTAGTAACAAGGAAAGTACTCTGGACTGGATCCTTATTAATAGCCACCCTGAATCTTATACTCCAGGAATCCTTCCAGATGATATCAGTGACCACATACTTACCTACATTATTAGACAAAAAGTCCATATTGCAACTATTCATAATCTCAAAACCTCCCGCTTAAAAAAATTCTTTAATCCAGACAGCTTCTTAACCGAATTGCAAGCATGTGACTGGTCACCACTAACCTATCTAGAACTAGACGAAGCTGTTACCTACTTTAATACTAACTTTCTTCAAATCCTAGACTCCCATGCACCTTATCGCTCCACTAGAATAAAAACCAAATCTGCCCCTTGGCTCATAAAACAAACTAGGCAAAAAATACTCCTCAGAAATAAAATCTGGGCTAAATGGACATCTGCCAAATGTCCAACAACCCACCTCCAATTTAAACAGCTAAGAAATGCCACCAAGAGAGATATTCTTAGAGACAAAAAAGATTTCTACCTCCACCTCCAACAAACCAATCAACAAACTTCACAAAAATTCTGGTCTGGGATAAACAAACTTCTTCAGCCAGGCAACACTACTACTCCAGACCCAACCGGTTTCAACAATAACAACTCCAACCTAATCCCTGATGCCTTTAATAAGTACTTTACAGAAGCCATTCAAACCCTGGCCAAATCTTTACCACCCCTCACTGCTTCCCAACCAAATAGCTGCAATACTTCATTACCTTCCTTTCAAATACAACCTGTATCTACATCTCTCATCTGTAAGCTACTTCAAAAATTGAAACCTTGCACCCCTTCTGCTGACCATCTCCCATCTGAATACCTACAAATAGCTGCAAAAGCCATAGACTATCCCATCTCTATCCTTATTAACAGAACTATCTCTAAGGGCAAAATCCCTGCTCTATGGAAGATATCCCATATCATCCTTCTACATAAAGGAGGGCCATCTACTGAGCTTTCTAACTTTCGCCCTATTGCTTTACTCTCCCCATTAGCTAAGATAATGGAAAAATGTATTCACAAACAACTACTTAACCACTTACTACAAAATAACCTACTGGCAAACAGCAAACATGGCTTTAGGCCATTCCATAGTACATCAACTGCCCTCTTATCCTTTACCAATTCTATATATAACAATCGTAACAATACGTTTTCCTCCGCACTATTTATTGACCTGTCAAAAGCCTTTGACATGGTTAACCATAACCTACTGCTAGACAAACTAAAGGCTCACTCTCTTGATCCTCAAGCCATATAATGGTTTAGGTGTTATCTGGAAAATAGACAGCAAGCAGTACTTTGGCATAACAATCTGTCTTCACTACTCCCAGTAAATATTGGAGTACCCCAGGGCTCTATCTTAGGTCCCCTACTCTTCTCCTTATTTATTAACAACTTACACATGAACATACCTCAAGCCACCTGCATTCAATATGCAGATTACTCCACCTTAATCTGTACAGCCAAGAATATATCCTCTCTCCACTCCCTCACCCAAACTGTGTTTCAGAATGTTGAAAACTGGTTTATGCAACACTGCCTCCTCCTAAATCCCAAAAAAACAAAGCTACTGCTTTTTACTCCTACTCGTAAATCACCTACTCATTTCTTCTCTATAACCTCTAACAATGGTACCAACATTACCCCAGAGACTACAACCCGCCTACTAGGTGTAACTATTGATAATCGTCTCAACTACACTGAACACACAAACTCCACTATAAAGTCTGTTAACAGAAAACTTGGCACCCTCTATAGAATAAAACCCTTCCTTACCCCTTCTGCAAGGAAAACAATTGCCCAGACCCACCTCATTTCCACCCTTTTCTATGCCTCTGTTATATATACTAACCTATCCAAAAACAACCTCTCTAAACTCTCCACCTGTTATAAGAGCATAGCTAGATTCATCACAAGTTGCCCCTTTAAAACTCACCACTGCCTTAACCTCAAGCAACTTGGATGGCTAGAATTGCAAAACTATATACTCTGTCATCAATTACTTATTACGCAAAAGATCCTATACTACCCTAAAAACACCCCAATCATCACTAATCTAATTACCCCATATATTAATCTAGCTACACTACGGTCTGCTAACAAGCTTCTAATTTCCTCAAATAACGCTAACAACAAAGCTGGGGATTCACTTTTCTCAAACACTGCAGGAAAATTCTGGAACCAGCTTCCTGCTGAAATATCTACCCTTTTGCTTCTACTTCTCTTTTTAAAAAACATCTTAAAGAACATCTGAAAGCTCATTGGCTTTGTCCATGCACTAACCCAGACTGACATCTTTTTTCACTTTCTATTCATACCCCTATCCCTACTCCTGAAACCTTTGCCTCCAAATCTACTTACTACTCCTATTCTGGAATATTAGAATAATATATAGATTCTTTTCCCTTAACTAATACTTCCTCATACCTTCTACTGTATTTGAAGAATTGTTTAGTTCAATTTTTACTAAAATTGTTTAGTTTACAAATTTAATATTATAACTGTTCTCTAGACTAATGCAACCTCTGTATTGTGATTCTTTATGGTTCTATGTATTGTTAACTTTGTCATTATTCATGTTTGGAGCTTTTCTCCCCGGGCCTCTACTGAAAATGGACATATATCCAGCTAGACTAGCCCGGTCAACAAATGTAAAATAAATAAATAAATAAATGTGTCTTTTATCCACCCTACCTCATTCTCATGGGGAGTCCAGAGCTATGGAGAGACTACTTTTATTTCCTACAAGACAGCATTTTCTACATCTATTTCTGATGTTAGAATACCAAAAAGGGCATTTTCATCTGTACAAATGGTATTTGAATATAATCCTAAGGATTAATTTGAAATCTCTAAAAATACATCATCATGTGTACAATAACTGGTGCATTGTAGTTTACATAACAAGTCTCTACCTAATGGGGCAGAATTTCCTACAATAAAAGCATGCCATTCTTTTAGCTGACCAATTTGAAGAAGAAGAGGTTTTGTTTCTGGATAGCCTAAAGAAACTCTGGACACCCCCACACCCTGGATTGTATGTTCAAAAAGTGGAAGGTTTTCAGCATTTGCAGAAGTAATTTATTATTTATTTATTTATTATTTATTTATTTACATTTGTTGACCGGGAGAGTCCGACTGGACACAGGACCGTTTTCAGCGGAGGTCCGGGGAGAAAAGCTCCACATTAAGTATTACTTACATTATACAGTTAAAAAACATAGCCTTTAAAATATAGACATTAGTCCAGCTGAGGACGTAAGACAAGAATAAAACATAGATGTAAAACAGCTGTAGAACATAGTACAATTTAAAAATATGGTGGCATATACTAAACATGGTTACAAATGTAGCTGAGATTCATCAGTGAACAATTGATACAATCTGTTTTTGAGGTACATAACAGCCATTAGCAGTTGTTGCTACAAGAAGTTAGTACTATGTGGTAGGTAGCTGGGAACATGAGTAGCCAAGCTTGCTTAGAGTAGGTTGTTGATAGGGGGCCGAGAGAGGTAGTGGGTGGGTGGAGTGGATGGTATTAGAGGGGGGTTGCAAGGACATATCTGGCAAGTTTCAAGTGTAATTTTATTAAGGATTTGAAGTGGGTGCAAGAAGTTACAGAGGTAATTGAGGATGGGAGGGAGTTACAGAGTTTGGCTATAGTGTAGGAGAATAATGCTTCTCCAGCAGAGTTATTGGCACTTGTGACCTGTAGGAGGTTTTTGTGGCTGGATCTTAGTGGTCTCGTGGTTATGTAGGGTTGGAGCAGATCCTGGAGAGATGGGACTTTTAGTGGTTGGTTTATTAGTTTGTGGGCGAGTGTGAGTTGGTACCATTGAAAGAAGTGGGGGAGCTCTATCCAACCCAGTTCTGCTAGTGAGAGACAGTGTTGAGTACGGTAGGAAGCCCTTGTGGTGAATTTGGTGATTTTGTTGTAGCAGGTTCTGAGCTTATTTAGGTCGCATTGTCTAAGGTTAGAAAATATTGGAGAGGCGTAGAGTAGGATAGAGATAAGATGAGAATTTTCTACTGAATTTTTAGCTGCTTTGGTAAGTAGTTGCTGAATTCTATATAATGCTCCTAGTTTTTTGTGCACTTTTTTAATGGTCATGGAAATGTGAATGTAGGAGTTCAGTTTATTGTCTATTTCTTCTCCTACTAATTTGGTGTGTTCTGTAGGATGGATGGTGGTGGTGTCTTTTGCTGTGATGTTAAAGTGAGAGTTGTCTAGGGTAAGATTGGTGGGTTGGAAGATTAGAAATTTTGTTTGTTTGGTTTGAGTATTAGTTGAGCATTGGATAACCAAGTTTCAATAGAGGAAAATGCTTCCTGTGTGACTTTTTGCAGTTCGGGTAGGGAGTGGGCTGTGCAGATGATGGTTGAGTCATCTGCATATTGTATGAGTGTGTCATATGTTGTGGCTGAGGCTAGATTATTGGTGAAAATAGAGAAGAGTAGGGGTCCCAAAATGGACCCTTGGGGAACCCCTATGGAGACTGGTAGTTGGGGGGATAGGTCGTCCTGCCAAACAACTGCTTGTTGGCGGGTCTAGTAGCACTTGTATCAACAAGAAATGGGGTATTTGAATTTTGCACAGTAACATCGACAAAATTACCATCCTGGTCAATTAGTACCAAAGGAAATAGCCATGGTTCCTGCTCATGGCTGCCCTAATGATTTTGCTGCCATGCTGGTGACTCCCAAGCAGTATTCCATACAGAAGGATTCCTTGCAGCTTGCTGTGGTGTCTGAGTAACTGGCAAACTTGTTTGCTGTACAGACGTTGGACATTCATTTTGCCAATGTCCAGACTGACCACAATTAAAACCGATATTTAAATGTAGTAACCTGGTGATGTCTGCCGTGATGTAGGAAGATAATAATTTTGCTGATACTGACCAGGCACTGTGGGTAGAAAAATCGGAATCTACCTCATCCCCCACAGTGTCTTCTTCCCCTTCCTCTTCCCAGTGAGTTGACATCAAAC
Source organism: Protopterus annectens (assembly GCF_019279795.1). Lineage (NCBI taxonomy): Eukaryota > Metazoa > Chordata > Ceratodontiformes > Protopteridae > Protopterus > Protopterus annectens. Next base: position 41,149,353 of record NC_056732.1, read on the forward strand.
CACTGGAGCTGAACATCTTCTAAGTTTTTCTTTTGTTCTTTTTTTTCCTCTAAGTATATTGTAGTATATTGTCTACCACATATTGTACTTGGTTCACAACTTCCTGAATGCCAAGGCTTGACCAGTTTAAACAAACTTTTTTTATTTGCTTATGTAATAAAAGTAACGACCCTCCTACAAACGCTGCTGACAGCCCACCAGCTGCTGCACCTTCTGTAGGGTTTGAATGTCCAGAGAGGGCTTCAAAGGCATCTGTCATATGTTGTAAATACGCATCAGTGGATACACTTTCCTTTTGCACAATAGCTTTAATTTTTCCGACTTAGAGGCTGCTGGCATGCTGTGTTAATGGCTTTTGACAAAATGTTTCTAGCAGTCAAAAATCCGTCATCTGTTTGTTTTGGGATATTACTGCCTATATTTGATTTTTCCCATATTTTTTTGAAAATGTTAGGGGTAGTAGAGGCTTTTAATTCTACTCTCAGATGTCCTAACTGTACATGTCCTTCTATGATCTTTGCATATTTGCCAGAATGTGTTGAAATGGGAGGGAGAGAATCTACAACGGTTTGAAAATCCAATGCATTCCAGGGATTACTCTTATGGTATGTTCAGCCCTACTATCTCTAGCTGCTACTGGATTCAGTAGTTCTCGCAATGGGCGTAATTGTGTAGGAGGTACTCAAAATCAGTGATGTAACTGTGCAGGAGCTACATCAAAATCAGTGGTCTAACTGTGTATGAGGTGCATCAAAATCAGTGGTGTAACTGTGCAGGAGGTACATTAAAATCAGTGATGCAATTGTGCAGGAGGTACATCAAAATCAGTAATGTAATTGTGTAGGAGGAACTCAAAATCAGTGATGTAATTGTGTAGGAGGTACATCAAAATCAGTGATGTAATTGTGCAGGAGGTACATCAAAATCAGTGATGTAACTGTGCAGGAGGTGCATCAAAATCAGTGATGTAACTGTGCAGGAGGTACATCAAAATCAGTGATGTAATTGTGTAGGAGGTACTCAAAATCAGTGATGTAATTGTGCAGGAGGTACATCAAAATCAGTGATGTAACTGTGCAGGAGCTACATCAAAATCAGTGGTCTAACTCTGTAGGAGGTGCATCAAAATCAGTGATGTAACTGTGCAGGAGTTACATCAAAATCAGTGATGTAATTGTGCAGGAGGTACATCAAAATCAGTGATGTAATTGTGCAGGAGGTACATCAAAATCAGTGATGTAATTGTGTAGGAGTTACACCAAAATCACTGATGAAATTATTCAGGAGGTACATCAAAATCAGTGATGTAACTGTGCAGGAGGTACATCAAAATCAGTGATGTAATTGTGCAGGAGGTACATCAAAATCAGTGATGTAATTGTGCAGGAGGTACATCAATCTCAGTGATGCAATTGCGCAGTAGAGACATCAAAATCAGTGCTGTAACTGTGTAGCAGGTACATCAAAATCAGTGATGTAACTGTGCAGGCGGTGCATCAAAATCAGTGATGTAACTGTGCAGGAGGTACATCAAAATCA